>NC_057798.1:658194835-658494835 GCF_018294505.1 Triticum aestivum | reverse complement strand
CTTCCTGTCGTTGCACATCTGATCGATGTCTTTCAACTTGAAGTTGAGACTCAAGAAGACGAACTGATTCAGGCAGCATGTTCAAAGAGCTTGTGCTAGCAGTAGTGGCAATAACTCGAACACTACATCAAGACAGGACTTTTGGGTTCTCTCACTGTCATCAAGATAGTTTTTATCAGCTTTCTTGGAGACCAACAGGGATGTCTCACTATCTTGAACCTTATCTGCATTACTTCATTTACCATTGCATAACGGGGTACTGTTCTCCAATATTTTGTCCGCATTCTAAAAGAGAAACAAGCAGAACATCACAGGTTTACCATGTTGTATATGAAACTCATTTTGGTAAATGAGTTCAGTAGTAAAGTGGACAGGATATTGCCAAATCAAGATGGAGACATAGTTCAAATAATATTTGTTCAAGACAAAGGAGAATAGACAGAATATAAGTGTGGGAAACTATAGAGCAATAACAACACTTGTAATGTGCATGACATGAGAACATAACTGTTTATTCAATTGAAATTGAAATCAACGTAGAGCAAGTTACAACAGCAAACCAGTTAAAGAAACAGGTTTAAAACATACCTGTTGCACCATTGGAGTTTCAATTCCATCCTTCAAATTTGAAAATAGTTGGTATGAGTAAATATAGTGATGCAAGAGCAAAGGAGTCTGAACCATAGCTACGGAACCTGACCTGGGAACAAATATTCTTCTCCTTTAAGCGTTGAGTTGGGATTCAGAGTAGTGGTCCTCGTGCTTTGGGCACTGCAGTTCCCTTACTAACTGCTCGTGTTTGGGTGCTCTGTGGTGGAGACGGTGCTGTGTCAACTGGAACTGGGTTACGATCTGCCAGGGTTGGGGTTAGAAGGGGTATAGTTGGTTCTCTGTCCAATTGGGTAGGGGTACAATCTGCGAGAGTCTGGGTTATGTGTGGTGGGGCTGGTTCTTGAGCAAGTACAACCGTGGTTCTATCTGCATCAACTGGTAGCACTATCTTTTCTGAAGTCTGTGTTGTTACTCCCTTAGATACTGCCATCACCCTCTCCAATTCAAATGGCTGATAAACAAGAAAGTAATTGAAAGTACATACATTGTATGATAGACAGGTGCAATGGATAGTGGGAAATAAAAGAGGGCATGAAATAATTCACAATTATGTTGTCTAACCAAACAGGATAGCATGCCACAATTTCACATATATGATGGCTAACTAAACAGGATAGCATGACACAATTTGACATTATGATGGCTAACTAAAAAAAGATGGAAAGACATAGTTCAAAATATGATGACTATGTAAACAGGATGACATGATATAACTATATAATGTGTTTATTAAATAGCTTGGCGAGCCATAATTCACACACATTCATGGATAGAATGACATAATTCAAAATATGATGACTGTAAACACTAAACAGGATGAGATGATATAACTATATGATGTCTTTATTAAATGGGTTGTCATGCCATAACTCAGATAGATGTTGTGTATGTACTATGTAAACATAATTGCATGATATAATTCAAATATATGATTTATATAGTAAGCAAGTAAGCAGATCCAATCCATATATGATGTAAAACTAAGCAATGCAAGACAACATGCATGACATGGGTAATATAACCCTGCCAAGTTTGAGCATAGACCTCAGGGGGAAAATAGGACTGGTCATCGGTCTTTGAATCCTCCTCTGAGGAGCTCTCTTTAACCAGCAAGATGTCTGTTTCAGCAGGTAGCATTGTCTGCACTGAATACCTTGTTTTCACTCCAGGTACTTCCATCACCGCTTCAAATGGCTGATGCACAGGAAGAGTAGTTGAATATACAAACGTTGTGGACAAATGGAACACGTAATACAAAAAATGATAGCATTATATAATTCACATACATGATAATTGGCTAAACAGCATGGCATTGCATAATTCACATATATATAATGCCTTTGCTACAAGATAGCATTGCATAATTCACATATATAATGTCTTGCAACAAGATGGCAATGCATAATTCACATATATGGTAATTAGACACTAAACAGGTGGCATTCACACAAAGCATGTCTAAACTAATCAAATGACATAGCAGTGCAAGACACCATACGCACGATATGAGCAACATAACCCTGCCAAGCTAGAGCATACACCTCGGGGGGGGGATAGGACTGGTCATCTATCTCTGAATCCTCCTCTAAGGAGCTATCCATAACCAGCAAGATATGCGCTTCGTCAGATAGCATAGTCTGCCCTGAAGACCTTGTTTTCACTCCAGAATTTTCCATCACCATGTCAAATGGTTGATGCACACTAAGAGTAGTTGAATGTACTAACATTGTTGACAAATGTAATACGTAACGTAAAAAAAGGATGGCCTGATATAATTTACATATAAGATGACTGGCTAAGCAGGATGGCATTGCAAAATTCACATATATGATGCCTGGATAAACAAGATGGCGTTGCATAATTCACATAAACGATGAATAAACTAAACAGATGGCATTCGCACAAAGGATGTCTAAACTAAGTAGATGACATATTTGATGTATAAAGTAAGCAATGCAAGGCACCATATGCATGATATAACCAACATCAGCATGCCAAGTTAGAGCGAAGACCTCAGGGGGTAAATAGGAGTGGTCTTCTCCTTCTGAATCCCTCTCAGAACAGATATCTTCCTCTTGATTACAATCCGAAATGGGTGCAGGGGGGCTGACTTTGCGCCTACCATGGAGCGGCATCTGCATGAAATTTCATTGCCAGGCAGGGCTCGTCTCTTTTGCTCTACATGTTCAGTTCCATTGTTTACAATAATTGTCATGCGGAATAAAACATAGTGAGATTATGTAACGAGTGCATGCAGAAATCCAGAGTGATGGTAGCAACCTGTGGATAGACCCAAAACCAACAATAGCAGGCAGATAATGGCTCCAGTTAAAAAATACAGATAATGGCTTCTTTACTGTTTGTTTCCCACCCAACATGAAACTCATAGTAGACACCAGATATTAACCAGATAGTAGATAGCTATTGATTGCGGCCCCGATATGTATCCCACAACCATTTAAAAACTCAAGTTTGACCATTAGTTTGGAGCTGACTCAGAGTCTAATTGGTGAACAGGATGATAAAGTAGCAAGTACTATTAAGCGATGCATAACGTAAGCAGACATGAAAGAGTGCGACCTCTCTTGCAGATCCGTGTAGTCCTCGAGGTCATCTGCTCGTTTGATGATGATAATGCAGTTTTCATGGCTGCTGGTGGCGGGGAAGAAGATATGAGGCGGTAAAAGATAGTCTGGAGGCCGGATCCCTGCTGTGATGGACCCTTCTGTCATTGGAGCAGCTGAGCTGGGGTGGACGACGGTGGAGCAGGAGCGGGATAAACCACACAAGGTTTTCTTTGACAACTATATGTAAGAGAACTAATTCTATAAGGGCTCGTTTGAATTGGAGGATTCCAACAATGCAGGGATAGGAAATAGATAGGAATAGGATAGGAATGCACGTGCAAAATAGAGAATTTAAAAACACAGGATTTCTGCTAATCTGGGTGTTTGATTCACAAGAATTGGAAGATCACAGGATGCAAAGAAGCATGGTGGGATTAAGTCAAACCACAAGAAAATGTACGGTTATAATGCTATTATGCTACTATCTCTTAGTCTTGTGCTTCATGAATAGGAATTTAAAAAGGAGGACAAGTGCAAATTAAAATTCCTACGGTTTTTATTTCAAGGAGACATTAAAGGAACAAATCCTACAGTTTTCCTTTGCTCCATTCCTTTGAACCAAATTCATGAATAGTACTACCATAGGAAACTTTCCAATTCCAATGTTTTTCAGTCAGTTATACTTTCAAGCACTGGCGATTCTAGTTGGCAGGCTTGAGCAAGGAAAAGCCTACACTAAAAAAATGTTTTTGTGCTACTTCTATTACTTTGGACCCAGGCCACTACCCTACTAGCTCAACTCCCAGGCCCATCAAAAAATGCACAACTCAAACGCGTAGAGATAAATAATGATGGCGTTCAAGAGAGTCCATCGCGGATAGCTAAGTTGCCTGGTACCTTACTGCTTGTCATATAGTAGGATAAAATAATCGTATTTCAAGTTACTACGTATGCTCAGTGGACAATATATATAACATGTAGAGTAAAAAAGAGATGCAACAAGTGTACAACCTCTTTGACGAAGCCATGTCGATCTCAGTGTGATAGGGTTGGCCTGTGAGGATGCTCCGACTGACTTGGCTGTCGGAGGAGGGGAAGAAGATCTTAGGCATCTAGAGATGGAGCCCGAGGTACTGCTCCGCTGTGATGGAGGGTTTCGTCGTTGGAGCTGCTCCGGTGAGTTGTACGATGCCGAGGCTGAAGCAGGACAAGAGAGGAAACATTAACCTGAGTGGAATTCTAATAGCATCTCCAATAGATGACGTAAAATACATCACCACAAAGTGATAGATGTAAAATACATCAGCCTCCACTACAAAAAAAAGACACATCCGTGACATTTTGGGCCGAACGAATTTTTTTTCTGTCATACATATGACACTTCTAAGACGATAATTGTGACAAAACCCGGTATCATCATAGATGTGGTGGGCTCCTACTTCTATGACAAAAAATCATGACAGAAAATGGGCTTTTCGTCCAGGGCCGGCCGGAGACGCAGCTGCATGACATTCTTTAGGCCGTCCATGATGGAAAAAACCGTGGTAGAAGCGAGGGGGAGGAAAATTTTGGGGAGTTGCCGGTTATGGTGGGAGGTCGGGGGCCTAGCGATGCGCGTTTCTCTCGTACACGTACACACGTGTGTGCGAGGCGTTGGCTCTAACTGAACCCAAGCGAGGCGTTGGGCTCTAACTGAACCCGAGCGATTGCACTACAGGCTACGCGTTACTGAACCCGAGCAATTGCACTGCAGGCTACGCGTTACTGAACCCAAGCAATCGACCGATGGCTGTTAACTGAACCTGGTGGAGCGATTCCTTCGCTACTGCTGCTAACTGAAGCCGATCGATTGGATGAACAGTGAGTGTTGCGGGGGGGGGGGGGGGGTCTGGATGAACAGTGAGCGGTGGCGTTGCCTCTAGATGAACAGGACCCAGTGGTGTGGAGGGCTGGATGAACAGTAGACGGTGGAGGGGTGGCCGTGGAGGGGTGGTTGAACAGGACCCCGTGGTGTGGAGGGCTGGATGAACAGTAGACGGTGGAGGGCTGGATGAACAGTAGACGGTGGAGGGGTGGTTGAACAGTAGCCGGTGGAGTAGCGCGCGGTGGAGGCTGGATGAACAAGATCCCGTGGAGGCTGGAGGAGGTCGACGGTAGCCCGTGGAGGCTGGAGGAGGTCGACGGTGGAGATGAACAGTATCCCGTGTAGTCCCGTTTTGCCGTACGCCACACCCCTCCCGATGAACAGGACCCCCGTTTCAACCGTAGGAGGTCCGTTTCCTCCGTTTTGTAGTACGCCACACCACTCCCGATCAACAGGACCCCCGCTTCGACCGTAGCGCTCCAACACAAGTCCGTTTCGTCCGTTTTGCGGTACGCCACACCCCTCCCGATCAACAGGATCCCTGTTTCGACCGTAGGAGGTCTGTTTCGTCCGTTTTGCGGTACGCCACACCCCTCCCGATCAACAGGACCCTGTTCCGAACGTAGCAGGTCCGTTTCCTCCGTTGTGTGGTATGCCAGGCCTCGTTTCCATCGCCTGTTCCGTCCAAGCCCTCCCGATGAACACGACCACGCATTCCGTTCTGACCCAGCCGGTTGGCTCCCCATGAACATGACGGCGACGCTGTTTCTCCGTTCCGACCCAGCCATGTACGTATGCGCGAGTAGGCATTCGAGACCCTGCCCGTATCTACGTACGTGGCCGTATTTTGTTTCTTGCACCCTCGCCGCTGTACGTACGTGTACATGCTACGTGCGTGCCTCTACTACGACACGTGTGCGCCTCTACATCGACCAGTATGTACGTACACGTTCGCGACCAGAATGACAACGCTACGTACGCTTCGACCAGGTGGGTCCCGACTGTCAGGCACTTCCTTTCCTGCGAAGATGTAGCTGGTGGGTCCCAGTAGTCAGGGGGGTGAATCATTTTGTTTTTTGTTTTTTGCCCAGACGCACTTCCTTGCGTGCGAAGATTTAGCTGGTGGGTCCCAGCAGTCAGGGAGCGAATCGTTTTTTTTGCCCGGACGCACTTCCTTGCGTGCGAAGATGTAGCTGGTGGGTCCCAGCAGTCTGGGGGGCGAATCATTTTTTTCTGGACGCACTTCCTTGCGTGCAAAGATGTAGCTGGTGGGTCCTAGCAGACAGGGGGGAACATTTTTTTCCCGGAATACGATGGCCCGTCCGGTGGGTCCCCGCTGTCAGGTGGGGGAATAATTATTTTGCGCGTAATAAGGAGGCACTTCCTTGCTGCGGCCGTGGACCCAGCTATCAGCCTCTCCACGTACAGTCCACGTCCGATGGAAGCCATTCCGTGACCATGTTGACCACGCCGTGCCGAGAGTACCAGGGCGGTGGACGATGGCGAGGCCTAGGAAGGGGATGATGCAGAGCCGGGGAAGACGCGGCAGTGGGTGCCCACGCGTAGAGGAGTATGAGGGTTCACTCGTTCGGCTGCGATGTGAGGCTACCGTCGCTGCAGAATAACAGGGGGTGTGGGTGAGTAGAGGGATGGCCTGGCCAGCGGTGAGAGTAGTAGGGGGCGGTGAGGCCTTCGCCGCATCGTAGCCAGCCACGGGAGGCAGGAGCATGAGGCACGACCGACACTGGTTTGGGCGGCTGGAGCAAGAACACCAGTGGTTGAAGAAGCACTACGACCGTTGGATGGACATCGTACGGTCACTTGAGCGGACAGCAGGGGGAACGTTTTTTTTTTGCGAAATATGGTGGCCCGTCCTGTGGGTCCCAGCAGTCAGGGGGAAATGTTTTTTTCGCGAAATACTGGTGGCCCGTCTGGTGGGTCCCTGCTGTCAGGTGGAGGAATAATTATTTTCCGCGTAATAAGGAGGCACTTCCTTGCGGCTGCCGTGGACCCAGCTGTCAGCCTCTCCACATGCAGTACTCTTCCAATGGAAGTCGGTCGTTGACCACATTGACCACGCCGCGCCGAGAGCACCATGGCGGTGGACAACGGCGAGGCCTAGGAAGGGGACGACGTGGAGCCGGGGAAGACGCGACAGTGGAAGCCCGCGCGGAGAGGAGTACGAGGGTTCACCGGTTCGGCTGCGGTGTGAGGCTGCCGTCGCCGCAGAATAACAGGGGGTGTGGGCGAGTAGAGGGATGCCCTGGCCAGCGGTGGGAGTAGTAGGGGGCGTTGAGGCCTGCGCGGCAGCACAGCCGGCCACGGTAGGCGGGAGGCGGTCCTGCTGGCGCTGCTTTGGCGGTTGGAGCAAGAAGATCAGAGATTGAAGAAACACGATGGCCGTTGGATTGACATCCAACAGTTACGTCTGCTAGAATTGTTTGTTGACGTAGTATATAATAACTAAAAAAAATCTTGCATACACGTCAACTAAACAAGCCCACAAGTCAGACCACTCCCTCTTTTTTTTAATAATTTATATATAGCTCATGGCAACTTCTTATGCAATTTATTGTAGTCGTTTTTTTGGTTAGCTAGGACCAATTTCGCATATTTCTGTGGGTTCCAAACTATTTTTAATACCGAAATGTCGAGCCAGATTTAAAGTACTTTGAAGATACATTTAAATTAGGTTAATGCCGAGTGAAATAGGAATCTGAAAATGTGAAAAAAATCAGAAATTATAAAGTAATTGCCAATTTGTCATATGTTTTTATATTTACAACCCATTTCATATTACTTTCAAGATTTGCAGGCATCTTGAAAGAGTTGCAGTCCATCAGGGCGTAGAAAAATAAGTAGGCCTGGATTGGGTATTCTTCAGAAAAAATAAACTGGGCTCATTTTCACAAAGAAAAAATAGCTGGGCTGGTCACATGGTGAACATAAAATATAAGCCTGGGCTAGATGGGCCACAGCCCAGTTCAAACCCTCCTCCGTCTCAACAATACCAAACAAAAAAAAATACTGCTCGAGTAGCTACGTCCTAGGTGTCAGTCGATCTTGTGCTGTTCTCTTGTCTTTTGACTATATACGCTCACAATGTCGTGGTGTAACACCCCAGAAATTTAACCAAGTTTTTGGTATTAAAATTTTGCCAGGAGTTTTAAATTTTTTGCATTCTGGACTTTTCTGTGGATTTCAGAAACAAAACTCTTCTTTTTACGTTAATGAGTTTTATTTTTCCCAAGTGGAGCTTTCCAAAAATTTTGGACTTCTATGCCATATCATTAAAACAATTTCTAAATCAGTAGATTTATATATTAAATTATTTCACCCTGAGCTTTAATCATTAAAATGACTTGTTTGAGTTTTGGAGCTCTTTTTCTACTTCAACCAGTTGATAAACTTAACTAAAAATTCAACCAAAATTTGGAGACATCATGTGAGGTCTCTAAATCATTTCTGTGCAATTATATATCTATTTCATTGCATATTAGGAGTTTTGTGCATGTTTTTCTTCTCTGGTCCAGTGGGCATTTTTGCATTACAACCCAATTAAATATTTCCCTAGAGCCTCCACCAAAATTATGGGATATTAGTAGTAGCATGCCATCCAACTTTATGCAAAAACATAGTGATGTTCTTTGGAAAATTTGAGTGCATCAACCTCTTTTTCATTCTGGACCGGATTTGTGTTTTCTACTGCAACCCTGTTATTTCTTACTCTAATGATCTGGTGCTTTCTCATGCTTGTAGTCAACCCTGCAAAACCCCTAAGTCCAGGAGCATGCCCTCTTTGGAACATTATTGGTCCATGTAATGATGCCATCTACTCCCTATCCAGAAGTGTGGTTTTGCAAAACTTGCACTAACAAGTTTCTCCTTTTTGCAAACCAACTTCACCACCCTCTCTTGCACCCATAGAGACACTGATCTGGAGATTTTGGCCACTCCAAGAACTACCTAGGTGCCCTTGGCATTTTGCCAAACACTCTGAGTGCACAACCAGATTTGGCATGAATCCAAGTTTTCATGGTGAACTTGAGCCCCTGACCAATCCACCATGTCCCTCAGTCCCCTTGCTAATCCTAGACTAGTCCTGTTAATTGCCAGCCTCAACCGCAGCCTCTAGGATGCCCTAGCATTTCGTCGAGTATGTCCCGGGCGTGCTCTGGGCGCGCCCAGAGCGTGCGTTTGGCACCCGTGCGCCCGAGACGCCGCGTCGCACCCCCGCACCCAAATCCGGCCCGTGACCGGTCCCAGCCAACACTCCGTGTTCCCCTGCACCGCCACACCACCCCGACCAACCTGGCACCCCACAGCGCCACCGTCAGGACGACTGTGGCGGCTAGTTGGCGGAGGCTTGCAGCCCCGGCCGTGTCGGCGCCGCCCAAGCCACCAGCGCTTGCCACCTGCCTCCTGGAGCAATGCATGCTCATCCACAGCTCCGTCCTCTAGCACGCGTCACCGCCACGTTGCCCTAGCTACAGAATGGCGGTCGCCGGCAAGCTTATCCCCGGCCGCCGCAAAGCGACCTCCACCGCCTATATAAAGAGGCACCGAGCTCAAACTCGCACGCAGGTAGCCTCACACCGTCCCACTCGTGCCCCCTTAGCCGTCAATCGATGGGAGAGGGTCGTCTCCTTCCTCTCCGGCAACTCCAGCCGCCGTCACTAACTAGGCCATTTCGGCGCCACCAGGACCTCCCCCTCTCCACTCTCTCCACCAGGAACCCCCTCATCCTCCCATGAGCCCGTCCCCCTACTCAATCTTGATCGGGAGTTGCCGCAGGCGATATTTCACTTTTTCCGGCAACCACTGTCCGCCGCGGAGCTCACCGCCGGAAACTCCGTTCACCCCAGAGGACGAAACCACCACCGGAGTAACCGCCTCGACCCCCTGAGCCCGCGGGTGACCTCCGTTTGTTGAACGGTGCCGCCGTTCGCCGGCGAGCGTTGCCGGAGTCCCGCCCCCTCTCTTGGGCGGAGGAAGAGGAGGGAGGTGGGCTAGTCAAACCTGACCAGTGGGCCAGGCGGGCCCACTGTCAGTGACTCAGGCTCAGTCCACGCTGGATAAGTGGAAGCGCATTTGAAGAATGCGCCTTCGACGTGTACATATTTTCGAAATGTTTTTCTTTTCCGTTTTATTTTAAATAACAGATTTTTTGACCAAACTTTGACCAGCTGTATCTTTTTAAATATAGCTCCAAATGAATTAATTCTTTTTCCTACCACTTTCAAATATTGTCTAGTTTATTTTAAGATTTATTTGAAAAAAATTCAAGACAACTTTTTGTGCTATTTTGTTTTTGTGTGTTAATGTTTATATATTCTTTAAATAGGATTTTTGAAGATTTCAAGATGTTTTGGATGCACCCTTATTTTTCATGACCTGAAGGCAAGCATTCTGAACCCTGGTGTAATTTTTTGTGTGTGTTGTTTGACTCGGTGACAACCCCACCCCGGCACGTGCGTGCGTCATTTCATGTGAGGATGTGATCCTATTCATGGGTGCATATTAATGAGTTTATGCTAATGAAGTTGACATGATTTGTAATGGGAATCACCGTCATACGTTTTTCATACATACTGGAAGGGAAGCCGGGAAGGCCTCTGTCTTGGGTAGACACGGTCTTGTCCCTAGTCCTTCGTCGAGACGGTCGTGACCGGTATGGCATGAGGGGTATGTCGTGTGATGTGCCCAGCTGTTGTTTGAGATATATGCATTGTTATGCTAATCATGCAGGAAATATTACAACCTCCTGAGTCGACCGTAGATCGAGTCTTGTGCCAGTAACCCCCATACTTGCTTCATACTACCACTCTTCTCTACAATAAGTAGGGTACAGTTCAGTAAGTTGTCAACCCCTTTCCTAGCACACACCGTACAGAGAGGCCGTGGTGGAAGATACTGGAGGCATCCGGTAGTCATGCCACCGGGTCCGGGAGCATGGGTGTTTCGGTTGTAGCCGAAGGGGGTAGCTTCCCCAGTCTTGCGCGCGGTATAAATTTTGTGATCCCATGTTACGTCGAGGTTGTAGCCTCCCCACTTAGAGTTTTGCTTGACAGGTGTCGTGGGTGATTCCAGACACAGGTGAGTTAAGCTGGTGTGTGCAAGTTAGGTGTGTTTTCAACAAAAAGACCGTAGACGGAATTAGTCCCAATGGACTAATGGAATCCGTTACTCGTGGGTAAAGAGTACACCCTCTGTAGAGATTAAAACCTATTCGAATAGCCGTGTCCATGGTTAAGGACTACAGTCTGGGATGGGTCAAGTGTCGGTCTTAGTGTCGGTCTTCGGAGGTGAAACTATTAAATCAGAACTGGAATTACTACCCGTGACTTGTGATAATTATGATCATTATTATTGTTGACTAACCCGTGTTATTATTGTTATTATCGAGTATCTCTAGGATGGTTCTACCTCCGTGATATTCACTATGATTGTTTCTTGTAAAGCCCTGTATGTGGTGTCGCTCAGACGCCCGACTGTGGTATTTCTTTTAAAGCCCTTTATGTGGTGTCGCTCAGACGCCCGACTGTGGCATTTCTTATAAAGCCCTGTATGTGGTGTCGCTCAGACGCCCGACTGTGGCATTTCTTTTAAAGCCATGTATGTGGTGTCGCTCAGACACCCGACTGTGGCATTTCTTTTAAAGCCATGTATGTGGTGTCGCTCAGACGCCCGACTGTGGCACGTTTATTATTTATTGCATAATTTTAATATTGCTATGTTATTGCATATTCATATTTAACATGCTCGTATGCATCAGAGTTTTATTTATCATTGGTGACTGACGTCATGTTCTTATAATATTTTCAGCACATCGCTGTCATATTATACCTGTGTTCATAATATTTGCGAGTACATTCAAAGTACTCACTGGCTTGTCCCTGGCTATTGTCTTGGCCAGATTTTCTTGCGCGGAGAGGAGCGACCAAGCGGACAGTCCTGGAACTTAAGCAACGGTGATAGCAGTCTCGCGAAGATAGGAGTTAACCTGGTCAGCTGTTCTTGTGGAAACATGGAGTCCCCTAGACATTGATGATCCACAAACCGCTTCCGCCATCAACCACTAGAAACCATTTGTTGTGCTCACAGGCCAGAATGGTCTTGTACTACATATTTTGTATTTTGCTTGGAATTTCTGTATCAAGTTGGTGCCTCATCAATTAACAGTTATCCTGGGGCTGGTGAGCACAAGGGCCATTTTCTGGGAATTAATACCCGGAGAATCAGTCCCCACACGTGGGTCCCAGATCTTAGGACCTAGGAGGAAGAATTTTATTTTTCCATACGCTGACGTGGTGGGCCCCTACTGTCATCCTCTCCATGTACTTCTGCCGATTCCTGTTGTTTGTTGACCATGTTGACAACGCGAGAGGGCGGTGCTGCCGCAAGTGCACCAAAGCACATGGAGGACGTCGGCGTTAACGATTTAGGAGACGGTGGGGCGGCGATGCGTGCGCTGAGGCGCAGCCAGCCGTGGGAGGTGGAAGCAGGCGGCCCCGCCGGCGCTGGTTTGGTTTTGGCGGCTGGAGGAAGACAGAACTAAAAAAACACGATAGACTGTAAAAGAAGTAGGAGTACTTAACAACCTTAACTGAAACCAGCAGGGGCACTTAACAACCAAAGTTGAAAGCAGTATGAGTACTTATACAGGTTCAACCATACAAAGCACTCCTCGAACAGTGCTACTTTGCCTACAGTTAACCAAGGGTGAGGCCGCCAAGCCCCAGGACAAGGCCCAAGCGCCACCCCGCGCATCCACAACCTTCTGAAAGCAGCTTCATCTCGCAACGTGGTCAATAAATAGGATATTCGCTTTAGAGCCATGGAAAAGCATGAACATAATCTTCTGTCCTATTCTCCACGAATAAGTATCTTTTCACCTCCAAGAGGAATTGAGTAGGTCGACATAAACATCATGTTGTGACCAAGCGCAAGTCTGACCCAACCATGGTCAGGCATCTATATAGGAACAATAGAACTCGGCAGTTCCTGTTTCAAGAAGATCACAACTGTAAAACTGTGTATAAGCAATAGTTTATGAACAACATATATAACAGAAAAGAGCTCATACCATAAGTTTCTCGACACAGTTGGACCTGTTCAACGAGTGCGGCAGTGGCACACATATCCCACGTGGCCTTCCACCATTGAAACGCCCCACAAGGACCTCAAGACGATCAATAAAGTGTAGGAACATGTGGATGTCGTCCTAGTCAACTTCAGTGCCATCAATAACAGCCGAGTTACTACAGAATAACAAACAAGCAGCCTGCTTAAGTCTGAAAAAACCTACACGTGCCACCAACTATAAGAAAATATTAGTTAGAAGTAGCATCTTCGTGAGAGATTCAGTGCTACTTCTAAAGTTAAATTGTGATTAGTTAGACAGAATAGGTGGATTAAGAAGTAATCGATGCAACAAGCAAGAACCAGATACAAAACTAACATGGATGAACAATTGGAAAGACATCGGGGTGGAAGATCACAGTGAAGATGAGACCAGGTTCTGCTATTTCCATCAACATTCGTGCGCCAACTTTCAGTCTGTAGCACTTGAGAAAGTTTATCCAAGTTCGGCCATAAAAAAAGCAGCGATCTTCTTGGTTCATGAACCCAACTCGGAAGTAATATCCATGGATTGTCTTCACTGTGACCATTAAACTAGTGTATTCAGTTATGGCAAGGCCGAGCATCTTGAGTACATGTGTTCTGGCAGAGCAAATAATACACTGCATGAAAAGTAATATGAGAACACAACATGTTCAAAAAACCCCACCCTCCTGGATAGAGAAGAGGATTCTAGGAACATACTGTGCGCGTTTCAAAATGCTGTGGTAGGATCAGAAGGAACAAGTGTGGCGTCTCGCCGAAGGCGCAAAAATCTGTAGGGTACTCGCACTTTGGGCAGTGCAACTGAAACACACTAGATTTAGTACAAAGAAAAATGCATCAACGGCGGCGGCTGCCATCCTAGGATTACCTGCGACCAAGGGACTTGGATTTATCGGGGATGGATGAAGAATTCGTACCTGGTTCTCCATGAGAAAACCCTATGCAATCACCGAGCAGGGGTTTTCTCTGAACAAGCAGACGAGGGAGAAGGGGATTCAGGCCCAGTGAGATATTGCCGCTTCGTTCGTCCAGCTTACTGCTAAAGCGGGAAAGGGGGGGTTGTGATTTGACGACTCATTGGGCATTACTACGGCGCTACGATCGGGGTGTGTCTACCGTGAAGTTGTGCACTCTAATTTGTGCATATGGCACGTGGACCCCGTTGCCGGTTGCCCCACATATCAGTGAAAGGAAGTAGAAAGACAGGAGTAACTAGTTACACATAAATATATTTTTTGACAGAGAGATACTCCCTCTGTAAAGAAATATACAAATCTTTTATATCACAGGCTCACCTTGCCGAGAAATATACTCCCTCTGCAACGCACGGGCATTGTGGGGGTTCAGCTTTTTTTATGGGGGTTCAACTGAGAATATAATACTCAGATAGGCTCGCGGTTCTGGACTTTGGGCTGCAGGACGACCCTGCATGTTTGGGGGCCCATGTGTTCTACCTCAGCGCTTTTCATATTGCAAGCGATCGGTACTGCGCTGGTTTTAGATGCTGTCGCAAGGAGAATGCACAAAATTGAATAAAGCACGACAGCTGTTGGAATGAAATCGAACGATAGTTCCTAACCAGCAATCAGAGTTGCAATTCTATCAACGATATACCATGTGATAAATAATACTGTCGTACTACTTATACACACATGACACTTGTTTCACCATGCCAGATTATTACATCAAAATCTCTCAGAGGATAGATCAGTTCGGCAGTTGCGTGCTGCTACTAAAGAATTTCAAAGTTGATTTGGACCAGCTCTCCTTGCCGAGAAAGTTCGATTTTGACATCATCCCCTACCGCAAGATATGATTTAGATTTGAACCTTGACCATCCTTTAGCATCAATCATCATGCGACCATACTCTGTACTTACGGTATATTGAGCAGGTTCATTCACACCAAGGCTGCGCATGGTAAGAGAAACTTGGCCGCGGTCGCCTGGATTGTTGAACGACTCCCTCGTTGCTCTAGGAATTCTCTGTTTGCAAACAAGAGGACATACCCAAATAGTTAGATCAACACAGTGAATCATGTGAAACAACATGGAAAGAAAAAAGAACGAAGCACTTGGGCAGCCAATGCTTACCAAGAAGGTGGACATGTCGGTTTTTGTAAGGACTTTGGTATATGAAGTGCGAACTGCAGCCCAGTCTGTTGCCGGTGCAACTGCACAGGCCGGACCAAATGCAAGTGAGGTGCCGAAGCCGCCGCTGCTGCCGGAGATGGTGCTCCTTGTAGCTGGTGCCGGTGTCGATGCCCGATCCTCCGGTAGATCAGACTGATCCGCTAACACGGTCGGTGCCCAATCCTCAGCTGGATCAGACTAAGCTGCTGCTGCTGTCAGTGCTAGAGCAACTGCCGGTCCTCAATCTGTGTAAGACAGCGGCGATTGTGTCTGGTCTGCTATGATCAGCTTTCTAACTTGACTAGGATCCGTGACTGTGATCCAGTTTTTTTCTTCATTTCTTTTAAACGCGAGAAGGACTAATTGTGGCGTTTTTGTTAAACCAAACTGCAGTTCATCATGGGGATTCAGCTTGTACTCAGACAACAGATGGATCCAATTTTTTCCAGTAATATAAGTGATGGACAGTGCCTTCATTACTGACATGACATAAGAAGTGAAACCTGCAAAAATAGCCATAGTAGAGCAAACCAAACGGTTTATTCTGTGATGAATGTCACATGGCAAAACCTGCATCGTAAAATTGCAGGAAAAGAAAGAAAACATGACATTAAATTAATAAGATTTAGACAGTAAATCAATAAGATTTACTTGATGTGACACGAGTGACTCCTTACCAGGAAATCACTATGTTAAAGTACTAAACAGAAGATTGATCGTCCAACTACGCGTGGCATGCAGGGGCCCTGCTTACTCCCACAAGCAGGACAGTCCAAAGGTCGTGAGAAATCATGGACCAAACATCCATGGGACTAGAAATCCTGGTGGGTGCGATAAACCCTGCAATGCATACAGATATTGGAGTGTAACCATAATTGATAAACCGTCCTCACAAAAAATATGATCTGGATACTTCAAAATGTACAGACTGAATTGAGTGGACAAACATTAACATAGACCGTTCTCAGGACTGACCACACACCAAAAGCGGCAGTACTAATAAACAATACAGGGTTCACAAACACAAATCAAGTACTGAACAATAGTACTTACTACAAACAAGCAAAGTTGCACTAACTAAACTCTGCAGACTATTTCTTGCCACCGACCTACGGGATGAACCCCGCATAACTGACTAGGCCATGGACTTCGTGTGAGATGTCTACATGCACCATCACCATCTTGTCAACCTTGGAGAACCTAACAGAGTGGTCTTTCCACTCATAAACATGATGATGAAGACAGGCCGCATCAGATTTGTTGGGAAGCTTTACAAGAACCACACCCTTCGTAATCGAAGGCACAACCAGGAAATTGTTGTGGTCAAGTACAGCTTCGAGAACATGCCTGACAACAATGCTACAGGAAAACTCTAGTTCAGGACACGTGGCGACAAGGACACAGCAGCTGGATAGTTCAGCAGTAGAACTCATCATCAGGTCTTCCAGTTCACATGGCATGACTTTGAGAACTTCATCTCCACCGCGGACCTGGTTCTAATTCAAACAAAAACCATATTTTATTACTACCTCCGTTCAGAAATATAAGATGATTTTCGATATTATACTCCATATACGACTACATATACGCACAAAAATGAGTGAACAAAGGCACTAGAACATGTCTTCAAAGGCATGAGAGCAAAGGGATTACATGCAATATCCATAACACAAGTTACTGAGGCAAATATACCCTCTTAAAAGGTAGCATTGATGTTCATAAATTACTCCCTCCGTCCCAAAAATCTTGTCTTAGATTTGTCTAGATACGGATGTATCAAGTCACATTTAAGTATTAGATACATCCGTATCTAGACAAATCTAAGACAAGAAATTTGGGACAGAGGGAGTAGTTGAAAGTAATCTATAAGAAATCAGTGTCAACCTCTCGCATGTTTTGGTCAAAAGAGGAATTTAGAACCGTCATTTGGCACACTAAAATCACATGCAAGATCACCCAGAAAGTTGTACTATACTACCAGTACTAGTACTGCATGTTAGATGAAAAAACACGATCAAGATCGAGAAAAAGATCGTCAACAAGAGACATTACCTGGACTTGCTTAATGAGGGATCCCGGAGAGGGGGGCTTGGATAGGGCGATGGCTTTGAGCTTGTCTGGGGTAGTCTCGGCAGGGTGCTTACACTTCTTCGTACCATGAGCCTCGACGGTTTTGGCTAGAGCCATAGACATCACGTCGGTCGGTGCTCCGACATCCATCCAAGAGAGGAAGTGAGAGAGAAGAGTGAAAGGAGGAACGAGATGAGGGAGAAGCGAAGCGAGTGGGGGTTTTCTTCAAGAGAGGAAGCTGAGAGAGAAGAGTGAAATGATGATTGCTTCGTCCGTCCAACTTACTGCTGGAAAGGAGGGGGTTTTGTGATTTGACGGCTCATTGGGCATTACTGCGGTGGTTCGATCGGGGTAGTCGACGTCACTCTACTACGGAGTAATTTAGTGCATGGCTAGTGGACCCAGGTGCTGGCTGTCCCACACATCGGTGAAGGTGAGTAATTTAATGCATGGCTAGAGGAGGATCCACACGGTAGAGCGTGTCCACTATTTTTCATTCTGAAGAAAGAAATGATTACATCAAGCGTTTCCACTCTTACGACGGAGGAGTGCGAAACACGGCAACCACTTGAACATACACAGTGCTCCTACTACTAGGCATGTGCAGTGGTTCATACGTCAGTACTACACAATCTTGTTGCTAGTGTAGTAAGATATGACGATAACAAATGATGTTGTGTGCATGTCAACTACTCCTATATGTAACATAGTACCGCTTTTTCGACTGCCCAGTCGAGAATGAACGGTGAGATCAATGTTAACAGAACTAGGTCCAAAGCACACGGAGAGTATGGTGCTACAGTACTCAACGAAACATGAACCATATGAAGCACATCCTATAGTGTTAGACAGGGTGTATGAAGGGTGCACGGGATGGGAGCAAAAGTTCCCTTCTCGACCCACTTTTGGGTGTTTGGCAGAGTGCATGAACCATGAAGGGTGCATGAGGCCACACTAGTAGGTTGACAAAAATACACGAAGAGGAGACAACTATATTGAGATGAGAATGGAACCAAACACACCCACACGCTTTGTTCTACAGTGACTGATCTACACCGTCTGAGTTTGATCCAACGGTCATCTTGCACCGAGACATGGACATGCCCATGCAGAGGGCACCTAAACACCACTGAAGTCCCTCTGCTTCTCGAGGCACACGACGTTGGTGATGCAGGGTGCAACCGCCCGCAGAGCCCGCTCCCGGTCGACGGGAGCAAGCTCGTCAAAGACGGCATCCAATGGCACGAATGGATTCCGGTGACGGAGCCCTGAAAGGATTCGCCCGGCAATGGCGATGGCAACCTGCAACCCCTCCTTGTCCAGCTCAGCCCCCACCATCGCGCAGAGACGGCTCAGCTCCTCGGAGATATAGGTGAAGAAGGAGACCAGGTCAGGAAGGTACAACTTGTTGAAGTCGGCCGGGTGGTCGAACGGGTTTAGCCCGACGGCCGGCATCATCGCGCTGGCACGACGGTAGGCATCACGCAGCCGCAACACGTGTGTGGCAACTTGGTTCACCAAGTGGTTGAGGCGATCCTCGACCTCGTCACGATCGTCCCGCTCGCACTCCAGCCCGCTCCCCTGACGGCCTATCGTATCTCCTGCTTTCTGCAGCAATGCCGCCGATGCCTCGAGCATCTTTGTGGTGGACGCCTGCCGCTTTTGAAGCTCCGTGAACTCCCGCACATAACGGAGGAGCATGGCACTCCTCTCCTCCTTGAGCTCATGGAGCTCCACGTCCTTGGCCCTGAGCTCCGCATCCTTGGCATGGAGCTCCCGTGTCAGGCGCCTCACCTCGGACTCCGTGATCTGCTGCGCCACCATGGCACCAGGTAGAAGAAATGGGGAGAGGAAGCAAAGGGGGTGAAACGGCTGAAAGACAATGCAATCTACGGGAAGGCGGAGAGAGCCAGCCGAGGAGCGGGGAATCTTTTGGTTTTCACCATGGTAAAACACCAGTCGGCGACTTCTCACATCAAGGAGTAGTGGGTTTTTACAGGCGGAGTCATCATGACTAATTGCTGCCGTGCCTGCTCCCGTCAATCAAAAAATTAAAAATCCTGCCACGCCTGCTCCCGTCAATCAAAAAATTAAAAATCCTGCCACACCCAAACACCAGAGCAATGCCGTGGTGGATATTTAAATTTACATGCTAGCAAGTAGATATAAAAAGGGGTGAAAAAACAAATGTGGCGGCGGCCTAGCTAATCGGTCGAACTAGCCCAACTAGCTAGCCACCATGCTTCACTGATGTACTCAGCGGGAAAGGTGGTCTTTCGTGATTTGACGACTCATTTACTTGCTTCAGCGCTACGACCGAGGAGGACCGAGAAAACACGCGGCAGGGCGTCCCACGTCAGGAAGAATATATGCGTGCACCACCCGGGAGGACCTGGAAACCGCGCGGTAGGGTGTGCCACGTCTCGGCACGGAGGAAAAATGTGCATGTAAAAATATACTGTATCAGACGTAGTACCTATGGTTCGACCTCGGGACCCAGCCAGTCGGTCGAAAACACCCCACGAGCCACATAGCTTCATCATGCAAATGTGGCACGGTTAGCTCCCTCTCGACCAGCCACAATGTCTCTTGTTCTAGGCGATTCTTCTATTTTCCAAGCTTTTTTTAGTTGTAATAACACCACAGCAAGCTAGCGCTGCTCTTCGTGTGTGCCCGTGCAAAGGTTAGACGATGGAGAGAAGAGAGATTGAGATCGCAGACCTGGGACCCACTAGTAAGTGAGACAACGGTCATGCCCGTGTTGACGAGGCACTCCCTCTACTCTACTCAATGCAAGGACTATATAAAATCAAGTTATGGGACAAAGCCAACAACCATTCATTTTTTCAGTCTATCAACTTACGATTTGTAGTCCAGGTTGCCAGTTCAAATCTTGTCTTTCAGATTTGTTAGTTTTAGGTCCAAATTTGATTAATGACAAGTGGGACCCCCGTGTGTTGTTCCGATATTTCAGTGTAGGATGGTTTTTTTGAACAAACACTTTGCGCGGTTAGACAAGTAACGGCACGAGTTACACGTATTTTGCAAGTTTATGAACAAGAATGATAGCGGCATAGAATATCACATCCACCCCGCAGCTTAGATACTATGGTGATATGAGTTTTTACACTGTTGGAAGTGAGATCCAATGGCTTGGGAGTAGTCTTTGTGATTATGCGCAATTTCCAAACTCTCCAAAGGTTTTTTTTGCAAATAAAACATTCAGGCCTCGTGTGTGCCGCTGCATCTTTGATCCAACGGCTCCCCGGTGCTCATATTAGGTGCTCCCCGTAGCTTAATTACCCGCTACGGTGATATGAGCATCTAGGTCGTATGATCAGTGATCAGATGGCACATGCATAGTACTTGTACTTTATGCGCATTTCCCGAACTCTATCAGCCGTATATTGCAAAAACATTCAAACCTCCTACTGTGGGCCGTTAGATCTCAGTGAACTCGTATCACCGTGAGAGAAAACATAAGGTGCTATCGCGGCTTGGATGCTACAGTGATACGAGCTTGGAGGTCGTTTGATCTGAGATCCAATGGCATCTAAGCAGTCTTTGTGCTTGTAAGCAGTGGCCGAACTCTTTTGGGGCCTTTCTGCAAAAAACCATTCAAACTACCGAGGAGGTGTTGGGTCACAAATCCAACGCCTCTGAAGAGCTTGTATCACCAAAGCATCTAAGGTGTGGTAGCACATGATATTCTTACATACAGGATAATATGATGTCCTCCTTCATCTTAGATGCTACGGTGATACGAGCTTCGAGGTCGTTGGATATGGGATCAAAGGGCATCTAAGTAGTTTTTGTATAAATTGTGTGCAATTCTCAAACTCATCAAGGTTTCCTGCAAAAAAAATTAAGACACATCATGTGAGCTGCCATATCTCAGATCTACAAGCTCCAAGCAACTCGTATCGGCATATAGCATCTAAGGTATGGGGGCACATGATATTCTCCTGGGGAGGAGGGGTGGGGCGTGCACAACCAATCGGTGGTTGGGAGGGTGGGGACAAATATAATCTAAACAACCCTAAACAGAGCTCCACAATTTTATCTAAGGTCGAGGGGTTGACCCCCGACAATCATAGCTCCACCTAAACACAACATTTGCATGTACTGTAGTACTAGACTTAATATTCATGTTTCAGTTTCATGTTCATTTTAAATATTGAACTGAGGACCTTGGATGTCTTACATTTTACTCCCTTCGTTGCTAAATATTAGTCTTTTTAGAGGCTTCAAATGGACTGGCACATACGGATGTATATAGACATATTTTAGAGTCTAGATTCACTCATTTTGCTTCGTATGTAGTCACTTGTTGAACTCTCTAAAAGACTAATATTTAGGAATAGAAGGAGTATTTTTGAATTCGTGTCATACATGCATGGGTTGGAAAAATAGATGCACTATACTTATTGGATTGTTGTTGTGTGCGTGCGTGTGTGTCTCTGTGCGCGCGCGCGCACGTGTGTGTGTGTGTGTGGTCATATGCTTGATACATACAAAGTTTTCTCACCTCCATATTGTTCATCTTTTAAATTTGAATTTGCATTGGAAAACTTACTAGGGATACCATGAAATGTGAAATCCACGTTGAGATCACTATATCACAAACTCACTCTAATTCAACAACTCATCATAAATCAATTACCACGTTGAGATTAGTATTTGCAAGGAAAATACGGGTATTGTAATACAGATAGATTCATTCGGCAATTTAAAAGGTTCCTTTCGTATTCTCGAATGGTAGGACCCAACGGCATACCAGCCAGACCTTGGCTCGTGTTGATCCTAAAAAAACAGGCTCGTGTCCTTCGGTGGCGTGCGTGGTACGCACATTAGGCAACCCCAACCAGTCGAGCCTCAGCGTTTCAAGTCAAAATATCTGGCGGCCAGAATTCCAGCCCTAGGAAATTCCCCTCATGTCCCCGGTCCATTATGACTACCGATGAACAACGGAGGGATGCTTTACTAACTAGACTAGACAACGTTACCTACCATGCCGAGCACGGTTCAATTCCCTCGGTCGCCGCTCGTCAAGGTCACTCGTCAACTGCATTGCCTAGTACTACTACTACTACACTAGGATGAGCACAGAATTGAGCCCGTTTGTTCGTGCCTAGTATTTGAGTTAATATATCAGGCAATGCACTGGTACGCAAGGATTATCCTTTTACAGTTTATAGGGTTTATCTCAATATTTTAGTTTTCCCATTTTATATGTCTCAATTTGGTTCTTCCCCATCACATATTCAGATTTCAAGGTGCAATAAATCGTTACATGCAAGAATTAAGAGAAAATTGACCAATGCATGTACTTTATGCATGCATGCATTCGTAAACACAATTTTGAGGAAAACAAGCGCATTAATTGAGTGGTTTTGCAAACTACAACAATTGTTCCACCACTCACCATCTACCTTGGTTGGTGAGATTTTTGAATTGAGCCCTATAAACCGGAAAGGAGGATTAACTAAGCAAAATGTTTGACAAATCCATTCTTAAGAAATACAACAGGAGAGATGTATGGCTTGAAAATTTATTGCATGATGCAGGTTATGGTATTGTTTCGAATCCTGGATCTTAAATTTCAGAAAATCTAAAAGTGAGCGTAAATTCTTGAAACTGAGCATGGTCACGTGATATGGCACAAATATTACTTCGTAAGTTTTTTCTTCAATTCGAGACAAGCTGCTTATGACAAGTTGCACAAATCAAGAGCCAAGGTATTTTGGAACAAAGACCTGTCACGTTAAGGCGAACGCTTTCACTATTGAAACCGTGGGTGTTTACGTGCCGCCGCGAGTCCCCGCTTCTCATCGGCAGGTGCCGTCCCAGCAAGCGTGTGAGTCGACAGGAGGCGTGGGAGCAGACCGCTGCGCCGGCAACGATGCCAGAAAAGAGCTTGATGTCTACTACGCAACCTTCTTCTTGTAGACTCGTGTTGGGCCTCCAAGCACAGAGTTTTGTAGGACAGTAGCAAATTCCCCTCAAGTGGATGACCTAAGGTTTTTCAATCCGTGGGAGGCGTAGGATGAAGATGGTCTTTCTCAAACAACCCTGCAACCAAATAACAAAAAGTATCTTGTGTCCCCAACACACTCAATACAATGGTAAATTGTATAGGTGCACTAGTTCGGCGAAGAGATGGTGATACAACTACAAAATAGATAGTAGATAAAGGTTTTTGTAATCTGAAATTATAAAAACAGCAAGGTAGCGAGCGGTAAAAGTGAGCGTAAACGGTATTGCAATGATAGGAAACAAGGCCTAGGGTTCATACTTTCACTAGTGCAAGTTCTCTCAACAATAATAACATAGATAGATCATATAACAAGCCCTCAACATGGAACAAAGAGTCACTCCAAAGCCACTAATAGTGGAGAACAAACATAGAGATTATGGTAGGGTACGAAACCACCTCAAAGTTATTCTTTCGGATCAATCTATAAAAGACTTCATACTAGAATAACACCTTAAGACACAAATCAAACAAAACCCTAATGTCACCTAGATACTCCATTGTCACCTCAAGTATCTGTGGGCATGATTATACGATATGCGTCACACAATCTCAGATTCATCCAACCAACATAAAAGTACTTCAAAGAGTGCCCCAAAGCTACTACCGGAGAGTCAAGAACGTGTGCCAACCCCTATGCATAGGTTCCTAATGTCACGAAACCGCAAGCTGATCACCAAGACATACATCAAGTGTTCTAATAAAAGACTCAATCTGATAAGATAACTTCAAAGGGTAAACTCAATTCATCACAAGAGAGTAGAGGGGGAGAAACATCACAAGATCCAACTACAATAGCAAAGCTCGGGATACATCAAGATCGTGCCATAGAGGGAACACGAGAGAGAACACGAGAGAGAGAGATCAAACACATAGCTACTGGTACATACCCTCAGCCCCGAGCGTGAACTACTCCCTCCTCGTCATGGATAGCACCGGGATGATGAAGATGGCCACCGGTGATGGATCCCCCCTCCGGCAGGGTGCCGGGAAGGGCTCCCGAGAGGTTTTTGGCGGCTACAGAGGCTTGCGGCAGCGGAACTCCCGATCTATCTTCTGTTCAGGAAGTTTTAGGGTACAAGAATATATATGGGTGCAGGGGGTACGTCGGAGGAGCTACGGGGGCCCCACGAGGCAGGGGGCGCACCCAGGGGGGCGCGCCCCCCACCCTCGTGGGCAGCCCGTATCTCCCCTGACATGCACTCCAAGTTCCCTGGGTTGCTTTCCTTTGAAAAATAACTTCTCCAGTTGATTTCGTTCCGTTTTGACTCTGTCTGATATTCCTTTTCCTCGAAACACTAAAATAGGCATAAAACAGCAAATCTGGGCTGGGCCTCCGGTTATTAGGTTAGTCCCAAAAATAATATAAAAGTGGATAATAAAGCCCAATATTGCCTGAAACAGTAGATAAAGTAGCATGGAGCGATCAAAAATTATAGATACGTTGGAGATGTATCACAGAGCACGGCAGAGGAGCCGCTTCCCGCCGCGAGACGCCCCCGCCACCGTCGCATAATCTAAATTTGCCATGAGAAACATTCGGATTGCCATGCTTAAAAATCAGAACGTTTATCATTTCCGTTTATTTTATATCGATCATCGTATTATTTAAAGTCGGAGTCAGACTGAACGAAACGTATGGTTTGATCGATTGAATGTTCTACTAGAGTCGTATCAAATTAAATATAAAACGTCATAAAGCCACATGTATTCCTTGTCATCCAACGACCTAGACTGCTTCAATGTCGAGCACTCAACACGTTTAGCGCGCAGTTAATTTCATGCCAAAAATAGTGCTAATCACATGACAACACGCAAATAATATCCTAGTAGTTAATATCCATATGCACTTAATATACTTCCAAATTAACATGCATTGCACGAACACACTGACTAGTGCTGCTATTACGTGAAACTGGTGCCATGACTTGTGAACGCGTCCAGATATGGTCAACGGCAACATCGCCCGCGAGTTCTTCCTGTTTGCCCGTGCGTCTAAACGCAGAAGGGGAGGAAAGAGAGAGAGAGCACACATGGAACCCACCAGTAAGTGAAGGCGAATAGTACTAAAAATAATATTACATGTTATCCATTAATTAGGCTGTGGTAATATATAAACATTATGTAAACAAAGGGGGTACAACAAACATTGCTATTCTACGTATGTTGCCTATTGACGTGCGCCTTGAAGGCCCGGTCGCATGTTCGATCCTCGTCCTTTATTTTTTAATTTGTATATGGATCCAAATTTGTTTCATGACATGTGGGCCCCTCGGTGTGTAGTTTGTAGCACTTTAATTTGTGGGTCGAAATTTGTTCCATTCAAAGTGGACTATCGGTGTGTAGTTTTGTAGCTTATTTATAATAATTAAAGAGAACAACATAGTTTTTTCAATAATACCATGGTGCAACGTTGAAGGCGAGAAAGGACATGCGAGAGAGCGATGAACGAGCCAGAGGGAAATCAACTAGGGGAGTTGCGTGGGTTGCAACGGTGTTTGGAGTAGTTGTGGGCCGAATGCTACGAAAATATAATCTAAACTGACCGGAATAAATGCCTACACAAAATAATCCAAGGTTGGAGTGCCCCTCGCAATGTAAATAGCTCCGGCTTTGCGAGGGACAGAGAAGTAGTAGCTTCAACACATGGAAGATACGGTTTGAGAAAGCGAGGTCAATCGAGAGACATATAGATAGAGAGACAAAGTGAGTGTGGTCCGACATTCATTGAACAAATATATATGCTCCGGAGAGATATTGTCCAACTGAGCTTTCGTAAGGGTGAGGGCTGTAAGATAGAGCTTGAGAGATGATCCAGTCACAGATGTGCAGATATATTTTGTGCGTGGGAGGAAGCAAGGTCAACCGATCACATAGGGGCCGTGTGATCGAAAGAGTAAGACGGGTTGGAGAGAGTGACCTAGATAGACGATGTGCGTGAGAGAGTATACAATGTGAATAGGTCGAATTGGGCTCAAACATGGTGATATATCGTTTTTGTCCGAGAAAGAGCGAGGTCAATCGAGACATATATATATATATATATATATATATATATATATATATAGAGAGAGAGAGAGAGAGAGAGAGATTGAGTGAGCGTGGCCCACCATGAGGTCAAAAGAGTGGCGGCGGCTTTGATGGACTGACCTAGATAGACAATCTGCGTGAGAGAGTATAGAGTGTGTCGATCGAGGCCCAAACAGGGAGATATATCATTTGTGTGTGAAAGAAAATGAGGTTAAACGAGACTCGGATAAAGAGAGCGAGATTGAGCGAGTGTGGCCCGCCGTGCGGAAGAAAGAGTGAAACAGTCTCGAGGGAGTGACCTAGATATACAACGTGCATGCGTGCACACGAGAGGTTGGGGGCTAGATAGCAATGCATGTATTTAGCGCAAGAGGGTGAGAGGGAGAGGGGGGAGAGAGAGATCTCGGCATGGGGTGCAATGACGGTGTGTGAAGTAAATACATTTGGTAACAGGAGTGGAAAAAGGGGTTGTGTAGTTGAGAGACTTAGAGATCGAAACATGGAGAGAAAGAATGAACGTGTGTTGGAAACCGATAGCTTGCTAAGGTGGTTAGGAAAGGAAGATTGACCGATACAGGAACTATGTAGCGTTTGTGCGCGGGGGGGGGGGGGGGCTAAAAACAACATTTGAATGTACATAGTACGAGACTTAATATCGATGTGTCAATTTGGTGTACATTGTAAGATTTGAACCGAGGACCAGGCATACATGTAATTATTTCGAATTCGTTCCATACGAAGTTTCGAAAAGTTGACATTGACTCATTTGTTGTGCTATTTTGTAGGTCATATGTTTGAATCCATCCAAAAGTTTTCTCACTACCATGGTGTTCATCATATACATATGAATTTGTATTAAAAAAAGTAGCATGGATATAGTGAAATGCGAAATCCACGTTAGAATTGGAGATCGCTACGTGACACACACTCTAATTCAAATAACTAACTACGTGACACACACTCTAATTCAAATAACTAATTATGTGACACACTCTAATCCACGTTAGTGTGGGTACCGTTTCGATTTTTTTCCAAATAACTCCTCATTAATTAATTTATAGTACTCCCTCTCTTCACTTTCATAAGACCTTGAAGACGTTTTAGACAATGTGCAAAATAGTTCATTTTAAGTTGTCTGAAACGACTTACAAAAGTGAACGGATGGAGTATCTTGTTTCGAATGACTAATTATTGCAAGGAAAACACGGGCATGGTAATACATACAGATTCGTTTCCAAATGAAAGAAGATTCGTTTCGTTTGCATTCTCAAATGTAGGCGCACCAGGCAGACCAAGGTCGTGTCGGGGTGGATGCTGCTTCGGTGCCTTAAAGGCAACTGCCCTTGGGTGACTGACATGTGGGCCAGCCACCTGTTGGGCCCACATGTCATGGACACAAAGGCAGGTGCCTTAAGGCACCGAAGCATAGTCCTATCGGGGTGGTCGCGTGTGTCGGACGGACGCGTAGCACTCAGCCACCCACCCCCTCCCCCCAAAAAAAGGATGACGACAATATAAGTTCGCGCTTCCATGTTTCGGATTGAAATATCTGGCGGCCCCAATTCTAGCCCTGCGAAATCTCTCTTCTCCACCATCCCTTCCGCGCCCAGATTGCTCAAATCTCTAATTCTCCGCCATCCCTCGAATCGCCCCTCGTCTCGTCTCTTTCCCCACCATTCCCCACCTCTGTCCCGGACGATGACGACGAAGACAACGGTCGCGCTTCACCACCGCACCGGAGCTACCTCATCTACGCCCTCGTCCACCGCACCGGGTGGTCCACCGACAACGTCGGCCGCCGCAACCGATGTGCCTCATAGACACCGAGTTCCACCGCATCAGGTGCGCTTCACCGAAGCCGTCTCCCAGCTTACCGGGGCTAATTCACCGAGCACATCGTCGCACCTCCGCCCCCCGAGGCCGTTGGGGCTTCACCAACGGTCTCGTCCACCGCATCGTAGCGGTCCGCTGCCACTCAAGATCTACATCCGTGCGCGGCCATCCAACGCCAGCGCATCACCCTCAACGGCTCTAAAGTGACCCGCGCTCTAGCTAGGCGAGCATGCCCAAACGCCGGCCCGAACTAGGTATCCACACATCACTCCCTTGTGCACTGTTCCGACGATGTTTGGATATCCTTTCACTGCTCTCTTAGCTTACACGCCTATGCAACTCTGACTTTAACTCTTATTTCTTCTGGAGATATCATCTGAAACAAGCAAATCCATTTTTTAGCATGACGGCGCTACACAATCTGGTACACATCCTGCACACCCGCATAACCTTGCAAGTATCTGTCCTCCGGTAAAACATCAATGTCGATTCCTCTTATTTGATCAACCATTCGCCATGTCAAAAATGTAGAGGGGGATGCAAGGAGCACAAGGCCTGCACATCCAAGCAAGTGGTAACATGGACTTGTACATGGAACATCCCAAGCGCAAGCAGAGCTGCAGTGAGCCTGTACAATGAGCTAGCGTAAGTCCCTGCATTTCATTTAATTCGTACTGGCATTCGTATGATTTGTGTGCAGTGGCTGATCCACAAATTCAAGTTACCAGGGGTGAACATTTAACTTAAAAAATACGAAGGCACTTGCACTCCGGAAATCAACATAACTTGAGAAATGTGAAGCTACATGCACTTTGAAAACTAGCTAATGATCCAAAGTAGTTTAGATTATAAACACTAAATGATGCAAGCACCAAAAAACACAAAATGTAACATGGTGTACAAGGACTACAAACATGGTCTATACCTGCTTGAATTATTCGTTCTCTGGCTGAAAATATCGAAGTGTAATTGCATGTATAACCAGTGCGCAAACTGCATATCAATATATCTATCCTGCACAAGTATGCCAATAGTTTCAAACAACAGATTAGAAAAGTATTTGTGCTATGTTGTCATGATACGGGGACTTTCTGGTAGATGGCCTCAACGTTTCCTCAAGCTATGAAAATGCACTATAATTTGCTTGTCATCAATGCCTGCAAATCTATGTCTCTCTCAACATAGTAGATCATCATTAGACACTAAATCCTTCAATCAGCTTGCAAAATGGTTGCATTAGATCCCTCATTAGACACTATATGTTCATCACTAGGAGCATGTAAAATGTTTGCATCAAATCCTTCATTAGCAGTCTGTTCATTAGACAGTTCAGGCTCAAGAACAACATGAGCTTGTATGTTTGCACCGGAAACTTGATTATATACATCAGATTCGGTCAGTTTAGTATTGATTGGGGAGTTATAAAATAAGTAGAAATTGGTTTCATTTTCTCATAGATTCCCTACATACAAGCAGTTTTACAACACCGTCAGGTTTAACTATTGGCCAGAAATTGAAGAGTTGAATTAGATATAATCAGGGATGTGATGTACCTGCTCATTGCGCATGCTACTCTTGCAAGCTGCGATTGTCCGTTTCCGCAAGCTCGATGCCATGCCCATGCTGCCGCCGCTGCCTCCCACGTAGGCTACACCCAGGGTTGGATCTTCATCTTCTTGTCCTTCCGTTTGCTTGAAGCCCGGCAACCGCCCTCCAACGAGGGTGCGAGGAAGTGCTGTGTCAGTCTGTCCAGCGGTGGCTAGGTTAGGAGTGAACCAGACTGGAGGTTGGAGCGAATGAATTGGGATTTTCTTGCTGTCGATTGATATGGGAGGCGCTCGTATGGGCCGCGAGCCAGCTATAGGGCCTGCCTTGCACTTATGTTATTGGCCCATCCAAATTGAAACATTTTTCTTCATTTTTTACATTGCCTGCTCGTGCGTTGGGACGAACAAAACTAGCATGGGCCAACCTGGACGACTCAAACTAGGTGCACACTTTCCAGCCACCTGAGGCAGCCGCCCATACTAGCCCCTATGGCGGCGTTGCCCCTTTTTGCATGTATGATTGGATAGTGAAAAATATTCCAGTGGCACTTTTGATTTACCCACAGAATGGTTGAATTGCTTGTTTCTATGAACTGAGTTTGCCAATAATGTGAAGGGTGCCAGTCTTTTCATCCTATTGTAGATTGCTTAGATCTCGATATGCCAAAAGTAATCGCATGAAATATACAGTAAAAGCCAGTGTGATGTGTTTGGCTACAACTAGTCTGACTACACGTCCTCATATAACATATAAAGGACGCACCATCTTACCAGATTAACCATTCGACTTACCCATGCAGTGTGGGAAGAAAGAAGTATTGGGACTGCGTATCCAAGCAATTGATGCCATGGACTCCTTTGTACAACCTTGTAAGCGAAAAAGAAGTTGCAGTGTGCCTGTACAAAGAACTAGCGTAAGTTCAGTTACCTGCTTCTCGGAATTTTAGTTAGCCACTTATTGCAAAATTGTTCAATTATGTTGCTTGGCTTAATTTAGTTTGCTACTGATTACATAATGGCACAGCCTGTTAATAATATTGTAGACTGCACCTATCTATGTGTTTGATACTCACTGTTAAGAATTACCTGTTTGCCTTAACTTAAATATCTACTTGTTTGTTTAACTGCTTTTCATCTGCAACAGCGGGTTACAATGATGTTAATAACTACTGTACTTTTCAGCATCCAATTGAAACTCTTTAATTCCTTGTTTTTTAACTGGTTTGCTGTTATAACTTGTCGGTGTCAAAACCGGCGGATCTCGGGTAGGGGGTCCCGAACTGTGCGTCTAGGCGGATGGTAACAGGAGACGAGGGACACGATGTTTTTACCTAGGTTCGGGCCCTCTTGATGGAGGTAAAACCCTACGTCCTGCTTGATTAATATTGATGATGTGTGTTACAAGAGTGGATCTACCACGAGATCAAGGAGGCTAAACCCTAGAAGCTAGCCTATGGTATGATTGTTGTTCGTCCTACGGACTAAAGCCATCCGGTTTATATAGACACCGGAGAGGGCTGGGGTTACATAGAGTCGGTTACAAAGGTAGGAGATCTACATATCCGTATCGCCAAGCTTGCCTTCGACGCCAAGGAAAGTCCCATCCGGACACGGGGAGAAGTCTTCAATCTTGTATCTTCATAGTCTTGGAGTCCGGCCGATGATGATAGTTCGGCTATCCGGACACCCCCTAGTCCGGAACTCCCTCAGTAGCCCCTGAACCAGGCTTCAATGACGACGAGTCCGGCGCGCATGTTGTCTTCGGCATTGCAAGGCGGGTTCCTCCTCCGAATAATTTATAGAAGATTGTGAACACCAGGATAGTGTCCGGCTCTGCAAAATAAATTCCACATACAACCGTAGAGAGAATAATATTACACAAGTTCAATCTGCTGACGTATTTTGTGGCGTAACGTCACACCACTACCAAGCCTTCAAATTGTTTTTATTGTTCCATCTCAGCGCGTTTAGCGAGGCGGTTTCCTTGGCACGTCTTGTCGAAGCAGAGATCGTGTTCCCCTTATTCCGGGATTCCCATCAATACGGACGTGGGTAACCCAACCGCGCCATTGATTGCGGCGCTTGGGAGATAAGCGAGTTTTATCAGGCCGGTGGGGACGCATGTTTCCGTCCGCCCATATAAGGGGATAAAGATCCAATCCTTTTACCTGCGCCTTCTTCCTCCTTGGCTTATCCATCTCCGCGAACTCGAGCTCTAGCGCCCAAGCCCGCACATCTCACCTCAACCTTCTCCAAATATGTCCGGAGCGGGAGGCAAGTGGATGGCCTCCTCCGTCACGGAGGGGCATATCCAGAAGCTGCGCAGCGCCGGATACTTGTCCAGCGACATCGCGCATCGGCTCCCCGACGAGGGAGAGCTCATCCCCACCCCCAGGCCCCATGAGAGGGTAGTATTCCTTCCCCATTTCCTCCGCGGACTGGGCTTCCCACTTCATCCCTTTGTCCGGGGGCTCATGTTCTACTACGGCCTAGATTTCCATGATCTGGCCCCGAATTTTATTCTCAACATCTCGGCGTTTATCGTCGTGTGCGAGGCCTTCCTCTGCATCCAGCCCCACTTCGGCTTGTGGCTCAAGACCTTCAGTGTCAAGCCGAAGGTTGTGAAGGGCAGCCAAGCGGAGTGCGGAGGCGCCATGGTGGGCAGGATGTCCCACGTTACGTGGCTGGAGGGCACCTTTGTGGAAACCATCAAGGGGTGGCAATCGGGGTGGTTCTACATCACCGAGCCGCGTGATCCCGAATGGGCAGCGGCCCCCGAATTCAGATCCGGCATCCCCACACGGCTCACCTCCTGGAAAGAGAGCGGCCGGATTTGGGGCGATTCGGAGGAGCTGACCGGACTCCAAGCCTGCGTCCAAAAGCTGGTGGACAAGAAGCTCAAGCTTGTCAACGTAGTCCAGGTCATGCTCATCCGCCAGATTCTCCCGTGCCAACGACGGGGCTTCAATATGTGGGAGTTCGATCCGGCGCAGCACCAGACTTTGAATGGGCTCTTCGACACTACGTACGAAGAGGTCTGGAAGGTGCTGTTCAAGGGCGCCGAGGCTCCCGCATCCGCTACCGAAGATCGCGGATTCAGCTCGCAGCGTCCAGCTGACGAGGTAAGTGATATTGTCCTTTACGGGACGCTTGTTATTCATAGTTTGACTCTATGCGGGATCTAAACTCCCTTTCCTTTGACAGGACTGGCTGAAGAAGGCCGCACAGGCTATCTGTCCGGCCCCATTGCCAGAGGACCCAGCTGACGCCCGCCTAACGGGGCTGCTGGCTCCGGCACCCCACGTGGTGCCGGAGAAGAAGGCCAAGAAGAAGGCCACGGGGACTCGGAAGAGTTCCCGTTTTCAGGTGCTATCGGACGATGAATCCGAGGCCGACTCCTCCCACCAAGGCGAGGAGGAGAAGAAGAAAGCCTCTCCCCCAGCGGGGGGAGGGAAGAAAAGGAAGGCCTCCCCAACAAGGGAGGCCGAAGGGTCCAAGAGGGGAAAAACTCTTCCCCCGGACTGTTCCGCCAACGCCAGTGACGACGACGAGGACTGGCCTCCAAGGGCCAAGCCTCTGGCGAGATCGTAAGTATCCGGACTCCCGAATAACTTCAAGGTTTTCGTTTTCCGCCACATTATGTCTTTCTAATGCCGCATACAACCCTGCAGTCCGCCTAAGGATGATCTCCCCACTTCGTCGAGCGGGTCCTTAGGGGCGTCGGATATGGATTCTCTTCCGACTGCCTCCACCCCCCGTGATGCGGACGATGCCGAGGTGGGATCCCAGGAAGGGACCCACCAGGAGGAGAGGGCCCCGGAGGTGTCGCAGGACAACCTCCCGGACTTTGCACCGGACTCAGCCCCGGAACCCATAGTGGCTCCGGAGTCCGGCGGGCGACCCCTTCGGAAGAAGGGCAAGACCGCGACGCCGGCTGCCTCCGTCCAACCGGAGGTGCCGGATAATTTGCTGGAGGCGCTCAACGGCGCCTCCATCAAGAGGAACACCGCACTGTTATGAGTGCGGTGATTCAGAAGGTTCAGCTCGCCAAGAGCGGGCTGACCGAAGCCTGCAGCAGCCTTCTAACAGGCTTTGAGGTAAGAATTTCAATATATGTAAAATGGTACCGCATAGACAGTAGCCCCTGATGCTCGGTTCGGTGTTCGGAAAGAAAAGCCGGACTGAGGATCTTTAGAAAGATAATCGCAGGAGTCATGAAAATATGTCAATATGGGATTGCAGGCTGTGCTGCTGACCTCTGCCGCACTGACTGCGGAGGTCAAAACTTTGAAGGAAAACCTCGAGCGGTCCGAGAACGAGCTCGGCCATGCCAAGAAGCAGCTCGAGGAAAAAGAAGGTGAGTAATACCTTATGAAAATTGTACCTTACAGAAAAGGATTTTGGTTGCAAGAAAAATGACAAGGATAACTGGGGTATTGCAGGGGCCACTAACGAGGTGGCGACCCTGAAGGAGGCGGTGGCCGCGGCCGAACGCAATGCGGCTGCGGAGCACACCGAGCGAGAGAAACAGGAGCCGCGGGTGGCGGAGGTACAGCAAGAGCTCCAGGATCTCGTGAAGAAACACGAGAGCCTGGAGCGTGACTCGAAGACTCGAGAGTCTGAGCTTGCAACGGCTCTTGAGAGTGCCAAAGCCGCTAAGGCCGAAGCCTACAAGGCCCTCCAGGAGATAGAGGCGGTGAAGAAAATAGCAGCGGGTAAGGCATTTTTCATGCAAAGTAAGCATGTGAGTGTTAATTACCTGTCGCTTACCCGAATTCGGAGCTCTCCAGGAGCATTCGCAGATCTTCCCCGCAGTGTGTCCGATGCTGCCGCATTCTACTGGGCCGAGGAGGGGAGCTCAACGGAGAAGGTCTTCTGGTCTCAGTATGCTGAGGCCGGACATCCGGTGCCCCTTAGCGACCAGCTGAAGCAGCTGGTCGAGCTCCACAAGGCGGCCGAACAGGCCATGAAGGGCCTCATAGTTCGGCTGTGGCCTAAGGAGGCTATGCCTGGGAGCTACTTCGGCCTGGTGCGGCGGCTGGTGGACGCGTGCCCGTGGGTTGAAGTTATCAAGCACTCCGCCTGTATCGAGGGTGCACGTCGGGCCCTTGCCCGCGCAAAGGTGCACTGGGGCAAGATGGATGCCCAGAAGCTTGTGACGGACCCACCACCAGAGGGCAAGGAGTATCGTACGCCCGAGATGTATTATAAGAGTGTGCTGAAGGGCGCCCGCACTATTGCGGGTGAGTGCTCCAAAGATGTAATATTTGAGTAGACTCGCATTTTGTTATCCTGTGCGCTGAAAACTTGGTTCATATGCGCTAAGCAATGCTTGTTAATTTAAAATATTACCTTCTGTGCGGCTGTTTATCAAATTTGAGAGATGGCAAGTCGTCGGCTTCAGCCCCCATGCCACGAGTGCTGGGGTGTTCGGGATAAACTCGAGCGCTCTTGTTCCCATTTTTGGGTCCATCTAGGGAGGCGCTCAACACAACGAACAAGGCAACCGGACTTATAATGCTTGAACACTCTCACTTAGCCATAGAATTCTATAATTTTAAATTTCGGCGAAGCCCCTAGTTTTCGGAAGGCCGAATTTGGGGCGCTATCCACGCCTTGGCCGGACAGAATCCGGCTCCTCGCTCGAAGCGGCATAAGTCTTTAGGGACTCGCAAAGAACCTCTCGAACAGCGACCAGCTCTCGCCTCATCATGACGGTCAGTTTTAGCTTTCTCCACTGAGGCGTTAACCCAGCTCAACTGGGGCGCAATCGCAGTGGTTCTCCCAGTGCTACCTTAGCCGATAAAACGGAACGTAAGGTACCAAAACATGGGAGCCGGGCAAACCCAACTATTGACCCAAGAACATGATTCGGAGCCGATGCATATAATGCTATAAGTTCGGGGTGCCGCACTTGTGAAAGTGTTCGGACTTATCACACCATAACGCGGGAAACATAAGCCCCTGGTGTATTTAGCCGTACCAAAACGTACGGATGCAACATGTCATAGATGAACATATGTGTAAGAAAGAAATGCAATTAGAAGCAAAAATGTGCTGCATTGCTTTATTCAATAAAAACTGCTGTAAGTGCAGGACGATACAAGTGGTGCGGTAAGCAAGGGATGGGACTGTTTAACATGTCCCCCTCCAGGGGTAGGCTACGGAATAATGCATAAAACAGATTTAATGCTCATGATGGAGACCACCTGGATTTTCGTTGTAGCCTTTCTCCTTCCCTGGCTGTTGCATCGTGGGTTCGGCATGTCTGCTGCCGGACAGGGCCTCTGACGAACGGAGTCCTGTAGGTAAAAAATAAAAGGAAAAGAAAAAGAAACGACACACTTAAGAGCCCCTGGTGCGGTTGAGCCGCAGTCTGGGCTTATCGTGGTCGAGCCCCTTGCCCCATGCCCATGGTATCTTCAGAGCGTAATGGAGTACGCGAAGGGTCTGTCTTAATGTTTTACAGGGGCTGGGGTTGGGGCCGCACTGCTACGCGTGCTCGGAACGTGCCAGGTGGTCGTGTTGTAGGTTACTCCGGGCACGCTTAGCTGTGTCCGGCCGCTTGGCAGCCGGACTCGAGAATTGCCTTAAAAGGCTGCTTTGTACTTCTGCCGCGAGAGCCGCTGTATGTTCCTCCGTTCGGAGGGAGCGTTCAGTGTTTCCGTTGACCGTGATGACTCCTCTAGGGCCTGGCATCTTGAGCTTGAGGTATGCGTAGTGCGGCACCGCGTTGAACTTTGCGAACGCGGTACGTCCGAGCAAGGCATGATAGCCGCTGCGGAACGGGACTATGTCGAAGATTAACTCCTCGCTTCGGAAGTTATCCGGGGATCCGAAGACCACTTCCAGTGTAACTGAGCCTGTACAATTGGCTTCTACACCTGGTATGACGCCTTTAAAGGTCGTCTTGGTAGGTTTAATCCTTGAGGGGTCTATGCCCATTTTGCGCACCGTGTCCTGATAAAGCAGGTTTAGGCTGCTGCCGCCGTCCATCAGGACTCTGGTGAGATGAAATCCATCGACGATTGGGTCTAGAACCAATGCGGCGAACCCACCATGGCGAATGCTGGTGGGGTGGTCCCTTCGGTCAAAGGTGATCGGGCAAGAGGACCATGGATTGAACTTCGGGGCAACTGGCTCCATCGCGTATACATCCCTGAGTGCACGCTTCCGCTCCCTTTTGGGTATGTGCGTGGCATATATCATGTTCACCGTCCGCACCTGTGGGGGGAAACCCTTCTGTCCTCTATTGTTCGGCGGTCGGGTCTCTTCCTCGTCGTCGCTATGTAGCCCCTTGTCGCTGTTTTCGGCAATTAACTTGCCTGCCTGCTTGAACACCCAACAGTCCCTATTGGTGTGGTTAGCTGGCTTTTCAGGGGTGCCATGTATCTGGCACAAGCGGTCGAGAATTCGGTCCAAATTGGACGGACCCTGAGTTGTTCTTTTGAATGGCTTTTTCCGTTGACCGGGTTTAGAGCCTCTGAATCCGGCATTGACTGTCGTATCCTCACTGTTATCGCCGTTAATGCGGCATTTGTTTTTGTTGCGACGCGACCTGCCACTACGGTCCTTGATATCCGGACTGCCAGAATTTTTGTTGAGGTTGTTGCTGCGTGCTAGCCAGCTGTCCTCACCCGCACAGAAGCGGGTCATGAGTGATGTAAGGGCTGCCATGGATTTCGGCTTTTCCTGTCCCAGGTGCCGGGCAAGCCACTCGTCGCTTGAAGGCCGCGAGGGCCTCGGCATCCGGACAGTCGACGATTTGGTTTTTCTTGGTTAAGAACCGTGTCCAGAATTGTCTGGCCGATTCGTCTGGCTGCTGAATTATGTGGCTTAGGTCATCTGCATCTGGTGGTCGCACGTACGTGCCTTGGAAGTTATCGAGGAATGCGGCTTCCAGGTCCTCCCAACTCCCGATTGACTCTGCTGGCAAGCTGTTAAGCCAGTGCCGGGCTGGTCCTTTAAGTTTGAGTGGGAGATATTTGATGGCGTGGAGATCGTCTCCGCGGGCCATGTGGATGTGGAGGAGATAGTCCTCGATCCAGACCGCGGGGTCTGTTGTGCCATCATAAGATTCAATATTGACGGGTTTAAACCCTTCTGGGATTTGATGATCCATTACCTCATCTGTGAAGCACAGTGGGTGTGCGGCGCCTCTGTACTGGGCGATATCGCGACGGAGCTCAAAAGAGCTTTGTCTGTTGTGTTCGGCCCGGCCGGACTTACTGTGTCCGGGGTGACGGTGATCGTCACGTATCGTGGGGCGCCCACGTGATCCATAGATCGATCTTGATTGTCTTGCCTTATCCTCCAATATGTCTGCAGGTCCGGAGTGTTCCCCTGTGGCCTTGTGCTTTTCGAGCGATGCCGGGGTACGGGTCTAGTGAAGGGCCTTGAGGCCTCTCTGTCGCGACCACGGGGTGGTCGATCAGCCGTATTGTCTCCTGGTGAAGCGGGATCATATGCCTCCACCTCTAATCGGGGGAGCAGCTTACGTTTGGGGTAGCTTTTGGAGGGGCGTTCGAGTTCATGCTCTTCGGCCGCGAGGACTTCGGTCCATCTGTCGGCTAGCAGATCTTGATCAGCTCTAAGCTGCTGCTGCTTTTTCTTGAGGCTGTTTGCCGTGGCCATAAGCCTGCGTTTGAAACGCTCCTGTTCGACGGGATCCTCAGGCACGACGAATTCGTCGTCGTCGAGGCTTGCCTCGTCTCCGGAGGGAGGCATATAGTCCTCTACCTCTTCTTCGGCCGCTCTCTCATGAGGGCTGGCGTCCCCCTCCTCCTGTGCTGGATCTTGCTGGAGTGGGTTGTCTTCGGCGCTATCCGGTGTATTATTGTCTCCGGTGCCGGAATCCTCATTCTTGCTATGGCGGGATTTAGAGCGGCGCCGCTGACGCTGGCGCTTGGGCTGTTTCTTGGAGGGGTCATCCTCCGCTATTCCTTCGCCGTTCCCATCCTTTGGGATATCCACCATGTATATGTCGTATGAAGAGGTGGCTTTCCAGTGCCCGGTGGGCGCTGGTTCTTGGTCGTCTCCGGCATCGTCGTCCATACCGTCGATGTCCTCAGAGTCGTAATCTAGCATGTCGGTTAGATCGTCGACAGTGGCTACCAAGTGGGTGGTGGGTGGGCTCTGAATTTCTTCGTCGTCTGCATCCCAACCGTCCTGGCCGCAGTCCAGCTAGGCCTCTCCTGATAACGAGAGGTACTTTAGCAAACTCAAGATGTCGCCAAAAGGTGAGTGTTGAAAGATGTCCACCGCGGTGAACTCCATGATTGGCGCCCAATCGGATTCGACTGGAGGGGGCGCGGGAGGTCCAGAGTCCGGCGAGGAGTCCGGCACCTCGGAGTCACAAGCTTCATGGGGGACAAGATCGGTGTTCGGCTCTATCGCCGTAGAGGTTGCAGCCCCCGAGGTGGTGTCTAGCCATCCATCCTTGGTCTGCGCAGCCGGCTCTGAGTCGAAGATCGGAGCGGGTTCGAGTGCGGCCTCCAGGGTACTGTCTGGCTGCAGAGCTAAATCATGCCCATCATGACAGTACGGCATGCTCGGCTGTGGCTCGAATCCGTCGAGGATCAAGTCCCCATGGATGTCAGTTGTGAAGTTCAAACTTCCAAATCTGACCTGACGGCCAGGGGCGTAGCCTTCGATCTGCTCCAGCTGGCCAAGCGAATTGGCCCACAGTGCGAAGCCGCCGAATATGAAGATCTGTCCGGGGAGGAAGGTCTCACCCTGGACTGCATCGTCGTTGATGATCGAAGAAGCCATCGAGCCTATCGGTGACGACACAGAGGAACTCTCAATGAAAGCACCAATGTCGGTGTCAAAACCGGCGGATCTCGGGTAGGGGGTCCCGAACTGTGCGTCTAGGCGGATGGTAATAGGAGACGAGGGACACGATGTTTTTACCCAGGTTCGGGCCCTCTTGATGGAGGTAAAACCCTACGTCCTTCTTGATTAATATTGATGATGTGTGTTACAAGAGTGGATCTACCATGAGATCAAGGAGGCTAAACCCTAGAAGCTAGCCTATGGTATGATTGTTGTTCGTCCTACGGACTAAAGCCATCCGGTTTATATAGACAGCAGAGAGGGCTGGGGTTACACAGAGTCGGTTACAAAGGTAGGATATCTACATATCCATATCGCCAAGCTTGCCTTCCACGCCAAGGAAAGTCCCATCCGGACACGGGGCGAAGTCTTCAATCTTGTATCTTCATAGTCTTGGAGTCCGGCAGATGATGATAGTTCGGCTATCCGGACACCCCCTAGTCCAGAACTCCCTCATAACTCCTAGTTGAGATGTTTTGCTAACTTCAACTTTTCTGAATCCAATCGGAACTTTAATGGCAAAACAGGTTAGCCCAAGATCAAAGAGCGAGGTCCCTATGGACGTTGCATCATCCCATAGCAGTGGCACCGGCCCAATCGTGCATTATGAATTGCCAACTGTTGATGCTCTAGAGGCTAAACTAGTGGTAGAAAGAGATTCTGCTTCTGCACTTAGAGATGAAGTTGACATGTTGAGGAAGCAAACAGCACAATCACAAGCAGTACTGGAGACAACCATTAAATATTTGGTGGATTTCAAAACGAAGCAAGCTGAGACTGACCAGATTGTTAAGGTCCTGAAGGAAAAAAGGAAATTAAATTCCTACTTGGTAAATCATAGGTGAAATGTTCTTTCCATAATTGAATAACCTTTGTGTTGTCTATTCATGTAATCAATCAAACCATTTGTTTTAGAGATCATGTAATAATTGTTTTTTTGGTTTGTAATTTTATCTGAGCACAAGTCTGTATTAATTGATAAGACTCGAAGACATTTCATTTGGATTGTTGTGCCAGACCTACAAATATGCCAATCGGGCTGAATGTGCATTCATCAATAGTAGTAGTATAGATGGGCCATAAGTGGCACGCATCAGAAAGGGCCAAGATGCTGGCTAAAAAAGGATGCTGCTGTAGCCAAAAAAAACTACAGCGGCCTGGCTTATGTATGTTAGTTGATATTATTGATCCATATACACTATAAGTGTTTATATGTCTGTTAGTTCTGTACATTCTTGGTTGATTGACTCGGTATTTGAATCTTGATACATCGCTTGTGTACATATCTAAATGGGACTACACATTATGCTGCGTGTGACATTTGAGTTGGACAAGAAGTGTTCCAAATATTCGAATTCACCTTAAACTGGATTCTAGTTTCTGAATTTGAGTATCGGCATTTTTAAACCATATTCATATACGACAGTGGAATACATCTTTGTCGTCCCTTTGAAGATATATAAAAACACATAGAATGATTTATAAAGATTCATATAGGAATACAAAGTGGATTCGAATTTAGTTGCCGGGGTAAACGTGGATGCTTACTGTCCCAAAATTCGAAAGAAGCAGCAAAATGTCCACTCCCACGTCGGCTGCCCGAAGCCAAGTGTTTGGAGATGGAAATTACTGTCTACCCATTACACGGACAATCCATCGGCCCGATTTCCACTGGTCGAAATAGGGGTAGGTTAGTAACTTCAATTAGACGTGACACGACCGCCTCTGAGCCCATTCCGACACGGTGGGCGTCAAACATGGGCGGCAAAACACATTTGATTCAAGCTCGTCCGAAAGACCTCTGTTTCTCCCTCCATTCCCCATTCATACACGGTGGGCGGCAAAACAAACTCGACTCGGCCGAAATTGATGTAGGAAAATATTTTCAATAGGGGCAGGTTTGTAACTTCACTCAGACGTGACACAACCGCCCTACCTGTCAGCCCCGTTCATACACCGTGGGCGCCAACCATGGGAGCCAACCACCCTCTCCTCGCCCAAAATCGCTCTGGGCAAATATTGGCGAGATGCGAGATTACCATCCTATCCCCAACCGACGAGACATCCAAATTTTAAACGGGGGCTAAGTTCGTAACTTTCCCATATTTCAGAAAGGCGCGTGCCAAAAACATGGTTCCACGTACCTCTCCCTCCATTTTCCCATTCATACACCATCCGCGCTAGAACACCCCATCCCCACACCAGCCTCCATCCGCCACCCCATCCATGGCCGCCGTCCTCCACCACATCCATCGCCACCGTCCTCCACCATGTTGGAGCGCCTACCAAGACCGCATCATCCACTACTAGAGATGGACATTTCTCATCCATGGTGACAGACCAATAGCCTTGCATCGCGTCCTCTCGCTTCATCAGCGCCATCATCCTCTTTGCCGGGGCCGCTCACACGACCTTCCCCACCGCAACGGGACTTATCCCCCGATGCACCCGTCTACCATCGCAGATCTGCTTCAACGCCACCGACAGCCATCGCACCCCCGATGCCTACACGGCGCCGCGAGAGAGGTGGTACTTCATATCTCCTCAACTTTTTGATCTCAACCAGAAAATAGATCTTAACTTGGTTACTCTACTTTCTTTTCAGCTCTTAGAATTTAGTTCTTAGTTCGAAGCAAACAATGGATGCTAAATATCATTTCTCCGGTTTGCAGCTTCAAATCTGCCATGGCACAGCCATAATATGGTTTAATTGATCATGCTTAGGGTTTAATTGATCACGTTGGTTCCGTGGTGGTTTCTTTAATAGAAATCGGAGGGGAAACCCTCTTTTGCTAAAAAAAATATGCTTAGAGTTTCCCCCTTTTATGATCACTATACGATCAGAATACGTGCTTCGTGTCATAAAAAAATATGCTTAGAGTTTCAAAAATGCATGTTCGCCGCTCGGGTGTGTATCTCTACAGGGTGCCCACGGTGGGCCGGCCCACCCTGGGATTTTGGGTCGTCCCAGGCCCCGATTCCCCTCTGTTCTGCTGCGCACTTCCGATCTCTACTCGCCCCCAGCCGCCTGCCTCGCCGGCAACTTGCGTCCCCGGACGGCATGACTCTAGGAGGAGACGCCGAACTAACAGGAGGCCAGGAGCCGCTCGCTCAACAGCGTCACCGCTGCCCGGGCGCGCCGTCGTGCCTACCTTCCCAGTCCGTTCAGGGCTCAGGCATGCAGCACCCACCAAGCCAACCCGATTTATCCTGAGATACATCCTCAACACTCAGCAACCACTCCTAATCACCCATTTTCTAATTGATTCGTTACTCATTAGGCAGGACTGTCATTAGGGTTTGTTGTGTGCTTAGTGCTACCTACACTTAATGGTTCAGATGTATTTCGGTAATCTTTAGTACCTCTAAAGTTCACAGGGTTTTCAAAATTCCGGCCCTCGGAATAGAAACTAGTCATTTTGGATTGTTGGTCGTAGTGACATTGACCCAGATTACTACTACAAGCCAGGTTTGTTGACAATTTTACTTGTCTTTCTTACTCATTCGATATAATATCCAATTATTCATGTCGATTAGTTGCAAACAATAAGTGCTAGACAAACTTCTTCATTCAGATTTTGGACGGTCTCTTACTGCAGTTACAATTCTGCACACTTGTCCTAATAAGCTCACAAGTAAATGATTGATTCAGTACATCTATGCTTGCCTTGTCATATTTGTTGTCAATATTCTTTTAGGGTGGACCACCCTGTTTCTAAATACTGGAATCGTAGACATGACTGAATATTATTTCTCTATGTGATCTCTTCCATCATGTGTGGGTAACGAACACTGCATTGTATATAAAGAAAGTGTCATTTCCAGCTTTTACATAGGTTTCGATCTTTTACATGGAATACAATCTGCCTACTTGCTTGTGTCGCACTACCTACACTCCACCCTTGAAGCTAAACATTACGCCACTCATAATTGCTTAGTTTATTTGTTCAAATACGAATTTCATATGATTCTAATGTTCCTACTTCAGTTTTGAAATGTGTGCCTGCCTGTTATAGAGACATAAGGGGTTTGTATTTCTGTGTGTGGTCTGGTCAGCACAGTTGGGGAGGTTAACTTTGCATATGCAGGGGTTTATAGGGAGACACTCTCCGAGTTGAATCCGCAATGCATTCCATAGATAATCTGACTAATTTTTATGTTTTCATGAATCTCAGATTCTGAACAACATCATAATGATTATGAGCTTGCGCGCATGAAAAGAATAAAGAAGAACAATGCCATGGCTGTCAAACTTGGCATTAAGGGACTGAAATCAAGTTTGGATGCAATGCAATGCAAACTCTCTCCACCTACAGATTCATGCTCAGAATATGATCCTAACAGTGATTCTAAGCTAGAGGGAGACCTAAGTCAATGTAGCTTCCTAGTGGAGGAGTCAGAGGAAGATGCCTTATCTTATTCACCCATCAAGGTACTTGCTCTAACTTTCCAAGGTTACATTGCTCGCACATATCTTGCAACTCATGTTTTGCATTGCTTCTACTTTGTTGAACTGCCATTAGCTTAGTTTACACATCGTGTATGTGAATACGCCCTGCCTATCCATTTTTAGTACATATTCCATCTGTCATCATACCATATTTATACATTCAAATATTGTTCTTGTGTATCAGACGTTCAAAAGGAAGAGGGCGATTGATGATCGTGGAGGAGCACAGGCAAAGTATTTGGAAAAGGTAGTGGCACGTGATAAATCAAATAGCCCATTAGGTGTAGTTGCAATATCACCTGACCCACAAAATACCCCAACTCTAGCAGACTCTAGCCCTACTACACTAGTCATTTCTGATGCCCCAACTCAGCAGACCCCAACTGCAGCAAACAGTATGATCATGCAAGTTGCCATAGCACCAGCTGTACGAAGCAAAACCCCCATTCCAGCAAAGAGTACACCAAATCCAGTTGCCAAATCCCTTTTCGAACCAGAGAGAGCCCCAATTGCAGCAAATAGGACCCCTGTTCCATTTCTTCCCAGTTTAGAAGACGAAGCTTATGTTGTTGTCAGGAACTTTGTGCGCATCTTTCCTTCATGGAAAGATTATACCGCGAACATAGAACAATTTCCAGTCTTCCTCCGCAACTTACGCGTAAGTAATGTACTAATGTTATTCATGGTCATTATTGCATATGTTTCTGCTGACAGAAGACACAAGATTTCATTCTTTTAAATAGGTGAGGAGAAAACTGGATTGTGATGACGAGCAAGAGTTCGTTGCGCTTTTCAAGCACTCGTTGATGAAGTATCGTTCCTACCTGAGGCAAGCGCACTTCGACTGCAGCGTAAGGTACTATCTATGATATCACATCACAATGGTCTCGGCTGCAGCGTAAGGTACATTTATCATATCATATCACATCACAATGGCCTCTGAACGAAATTTCTGTAAAGTCTCCGGTGCTACATTTATCCGACGGTGACTGGAATAATCTTGTTACACATTGGTCTCGGCTGCAGCGTAAGGTACTATCTATGATATCACATCACAATTTGAACTACATTTCTGCATTTGCCTTAATGTATCACTTGTACGAAAACTGTTAGCAGAAGAACAATCGTTCTCAAGGGACCACAGAATCTCGCAACTATACTGCACACCGCATTGCTCTTGTGAGTACCTCTTGCCCTGTATTACCATACTTACTTTCATAGCTGTTTGATTATGTAGCATCACTGCACATGTTAGTCTCGTAATCGTCCATTTGGTGGACATTATAAGATCCGTATGGACTCTTACACAAATTTAGAATCAACCCAATGCTTTTGAAGAGGTTTAGCTCTGCAGTCCTCTTGTAAGGACTGAACGTGGTCTATCACTGTACTTACATTAACAGCTACTCCCTCTGTCCCATAATATAAGAACGTTTTGTACAATACACCAGTGTTCAAAACACTCTTGTATTATGGGAAGAGGGATTGGTTCATTTTGTAGCATTCTGCATCTTATCTCCCTCGCCCACCATTTACTAAAAAAGATCAGATCTATATTTAATCTTACCAACAAGTAGAATACACAGACAATGCCAGTGCAGAAGTGTAGCCCATTGCTCTTGTCAGGACATTTTGTCCTGTAACGCTTGTACTTACAGGGATTGGTAGTTGATTATGTAGCATCAATCTGCATCTTATCTTCATTATCCTCTATCCCTTCCAGTATTATCATATCTATAATTACTCTCTACAAAATGTAGAGTACAGGCAATGCTTATGAAGAAGATTCTGTGCTGAAATTCTTGAGTTATCCTTCCCTTGACGTGGAGAAGGGCATTATAAAGCCGGTGTTAACTGTTAATGTAAGTCAGTCCTTCTAAAGCCTTTATACCCAACTGCTGTTTAATTTGCTCATACTCCCTGTCATTTACTGTTGTTTAGTTTGTTGTTTCTATCAAAATGCATGTTCGTAAGAACCGTAAGTTCTAAATTTTACATGTAAAACCAAATTTCTTATTAATACCATGCACATTACTTAATACTCCCTATATGTATGCTTGGTTTTGTGGATCTATAATCCAGTGTGTGGTGAAGCAGCCCACGTTTGCACCTTGTCATCTCCTATTTTATCTTACTGATGTGGTTGATGATATGAACAACATGCCATGCACATTATCCAAAATAGATACAATGATTTTATTTGCCCTTCATCTATGCTTGTTATGTTGACATGGTAATCCAGTAGTGTGCTGAAGCTCCCCGAATTATGAACAATGCCAAATAATGCTATTGATATTTTGAACTTACTCTGTATTTTCTAATTTGAAATTGCATAGAATGGACAGAACAATTATCATCTTTGTTTATACACGTGCAAAACATGTCATCTCTCTGCTTTGTTTCAGGGTGATATGCCTGATGGCATGCACAAGTCTGCTGAAGGCTGTGAGACAAACCCAACATATATTGCAGCAAAGGCAAAACATCTTGAAGATAGCGAGACAACCCCAAAGTCTTGTCTTGATGCAGTGTTCAAGTTACTTGAGACTAATAGTCAGACAAGCTCACAGAATTCGTTGTCTGAATCAGTTTAACTTCTTCAGTCCCAAGTTCTAGCAGAAAGGCATTCTGCAACTCAACTTAGACTTGAAGTCCTATCTCTAAGAAATATTGCGGAGAACACCAATGAGAACCTCATCGCTAAACAGCTACACCTGGAAGCTATGACAGACATGCTAGGCCGGTCTCACAGCCTTGCTCAGCAGCTTGCGCAGCAGTTCCCCTGCAAGGCTAACCTTTCTTGAACTGTCTTGGAAGTGGTCTCGGTTCAATATTATTTTGTTATGCTGCAATGGTGCCCAGTTTTTGTAATCTGCTTCTTCGTTGTGCTTTATGATCACTGGTGGCGAACTTCAATGCCTAGTAGATGTAATATACCTTAAATCCTTTATTGTATAGTGTAGGTTTATTCTTAGTTACTATGTCATAATTTCTTTATTGTATAAAGTAGGTTTGTTCTTAATTCCTACTAGTTAATGCCATCATTCGCTATCTAAAAAAATCAGATGTAGTCGACCGGGCCGAAACATTCGACTCTAACGGGCCAGGTTTTTAGCGGGCAACAATTGGGCCGGCCTGCGTCTTTCTTGGGCCCGAATGATTGGGGCCTTCACACATTGCGCCAGGCCCAAACTTACACCGGCCTATATTTTAGTTGGGCCTTTTGTCGACCCAGCGCTTAGTTTGGCCCAGGTAGCGTTGGGCCATTAACAGGCTGAATATTGTACTGGCCTGTTATGGCCGAGATGAAACCACGGGCCTTTAGCAGGCCAAAATGCATGTCGGGCCTCAATTTTCACTAGTCATCGACGGGCCTTCAGTGGGCCAAAATGTAGACCTTTAGCTCACGGGCCGTTACCAGGCCGAAACATATCTCGGGCCTTAGTTGGCCCACTGATATCATGGGCCTTTAAGAGGCCGAAAGCTTAGTACAGGCATCAACAGGCCGAATTACACGATAGACCTTTAACGGGCCCAAAGTCACGTTGGGCTTAACTGTTGCCACCTTTAGCACGGGCCGTTAGTGGGCCCGATGTCCCGTCGGACCATATATGGCCCATGGGCAGCACGGGCCATTCCCAGACCGAAAGTCACACCGGGCTGAAATGGGCCCATGTCTACATCAGGCCTCTAACAGGCTGAAAGTCACTGGGCTGTAGTTGGGCCCGAATATTCGGCAAACAATTAACGGGCCAGACCTGGCTTCGGACCGCAAATGAGCCCAAATATTGGGCGAACAATTAACGGGCTAGATCTGGCTTTGGGCCGTAAATGGGCCCAAATATTGGGCGAACAATTAACGGGCCAGATCTGTTTTCGGGCCGTAAATGGGCCTTTATTAAGCAGGCCGTTATTGGGCTGGCCCACTAGTACCTGATTAAGTTCTACGGGCCTTTGACTGGGCCGGCCTTTTTAACCTATATGGGCCTCTGTTGGGCCCAGCCACATGTCGACGTACCATAGGCATGTCTCCTCCAATGGACGGGCGGCATCTGGCCCACTGACGAGATGACAGGTGTTCCCTTCGGCCAATCAGAATTTTACACATGGAAATTTCCCATTGGTCGGGGCTGTTAACGGGTTATCGGATCCAAAATCCGACCCGATAGCTTAACGGCGTTCCGTTATGGTGGATGCCACGTGTCGGTCACCCTTGACGAAAGCACTTCTGTGACGCGCGATTTATCGTCATGGAAGTGGACACTTCCGTGATGATAATTTTGGTAATGTCATGGAACACTTCTACGACAGCACAGGTATGACTATCTTGATTCTGTCATAAATTTGTCATGGATGTACATGCATGACAAAAAACGTGACCTACTGTGAAAAACATGTATCATCACGGAAGTGTATTTTTTTGTAGTGCTCTCATCTCTGAATTTAACTTTCGAAACTGAATTTAACTATCGAAACTGGACTTAACTATCGAAACTGAATTTTGCTTTCGAAACTGAATTTTACTGTCGAAACTCAATGCACTAGAGGTGAGGGTACACGTCAGTCGACTGACTTTTTCATCTCTAGTCAGTCGATTTTGCAGCCGTTGGATACGAAATCAAGGGCCTGCAGTTCATCTTCAACCTCCACCCCCCTGAGCCGCCAGCCACCACCGGCCAAACAGCCGGCCCCCGCCGCCCGCGGCCGGCGGTGCGCCGCCCCGCTCGCCTCGAAAACACTCCCTACCGCCGGTCCGCCACCGCCCCGGCCATCCCTCTAGCCCCCTCCCCCTCGTGCGAAGCTTTTTATCTGGTGATCCTCACGCCACTGTCCCACCACCGTCGGCGACCACCGCCCCCACCTTGAACCCTAAAATAGATAGTGGGGTACCTCTTCGGCGAGCCCCCCTTCCCGCTGCGGCTGGTTCTTCCTTAACTCTGGCGAGCCCCCACCCCCTGAAAATCGACTGACCCAAAAGTCAATTCAGTCGACTGAAGTGTAGCTAAATCGGAGTAGCACCGCAAGCAAGAGCAAGAGCTAGAGCAGCACCACGAGTAAGAGTAATAGCAAGAGCAGACCAGGTAGGGGACCGAGAGCAAGAGCAGAGTAGAAGAGCGAGCGAGAGCTAAAGCAGCAGCAGCTCCTATTGATGTGGACGTCGCCGCTAAGGGAGCAACGTTGTGGAGGAAGTGGCCGGCGATGCCTCCGTGGATGGAGCCGCGCCATGTCTGCTCGGGACCGAGCGCCGGCAGCACCATGAGATCGAATCAAGAAGAAAATGTGGCGATTAGTGTACAACCTCTTTGGTGGCGACGATTAGGCCGCAACTTCATCCGAGGAAACGGTGATGATGCTGCTCTTCCGGTGGTGCAGGTGAAGACGGCGGTGTGGGTATGGGGGTGGTGCAAAAGATGAGGGGAACATCGAGGCAGCTCCTTGGAGGTGCAGGACGGGGTGGCTGAACCGGTGGGATGACCAGATCAACGATGGATCCTCATCTGGTACGGTGGATGAGGGACATCGAGGTGTTGCTGTGGACGACATCGTCGGGGAAGAGGCTCCGGCTGGGTGGCGGACGGAGGAGGGTGTGGGGCTTCGCGGGTTTTCGCGGCCTCGGTGTATGAATGGGTGGGCGGATGGAATAGGAGTGGGGAACCATGGTTTAGGGACGCGCTTGTTCGAAATGTGGGGTAAGTTACAAAAGTACCACCACCGATTTGAGGCGGTTCTTTCGGTTCAGGGGTATCACGGGCATTTCGCGTGTCGGGATTTCACAGGAGGTGGGATTTTTCACGCGCGTTGTAATTTTGGAATAGCAAGGCGCGGGTTGAGATGGAGGGAGTTGTCGGAGCACAACAAGACAAAGATATATCTTAAATATTTTGGGCTAACAAGGCGCGGGTTGAAATTTCCGGACAAGCCTACGTGTACTGTACCAAATCAATTTGCACTACAAATGTCATTCAAAACTTTGAATTTATGTTATGTTCAATTAAAATATTTCGCCACATGTATAATGCATGCAACCTACTACTGAAATTAATGTTTTAGTGCATTCCAAACGTATATATTACCGCTTCAATATGAACTAAATTTGAATTCATTTCTCTATTTCAATCAGATCTAAAATAATGATTGTTGTGTAGTCAAACCATTTGAACTTGTTTCTCTATTTTAATAAGATCTACAATCATCATTATTGTCAAGTTAAACCATCATTTGTGTATTATCTTCATAGCACACCACATGATTAGTCTCGAGTTACATATGAACTATGTGTACTATATGAACTCAAACTCGATTTTTTGAATCCACTATATGTTGATTTCAAATTACAGTACATTTCAAGGTCTGCTAGATCTTCATAATCTAAACCATGTCTCATATGTATAATGTGTTTATCACATAATGTATGGTGCCCTGCCCCCTACGCTTACAAGTATTTAGATGTGAGTTGCAAACACCACACATTACCACAAATTCAAATAAAATGTGAGAATGTTTGATATATAGTATTGTTTAGATTGTTCGATATTTAGTTGTAAGCTACAAATGCCACACATTATCAAAAATTCAAATAAAATGTGAGATTGTTTGATGTATAGTAAGGTTTAGATTGTTCGACATTTAGCTGTGAGTTGCAAATGCCATGCATTATCACATTATGGTATAACATGTGCAAAACCACAACATGCGTATCACCGCTATATTCATGCATGCATATGTTTATAACACTATGATCTCCTATTCAAATATATGAATCCACTTTCATATCAAATTATGATCTTTGTTAGTCTCTTACACCCACACAATCCTCTAACCTTTGTAGCTACCACTAACTTTCTCTTGTGCATGCGCACACACTCCCCGCTCTCCCCCTTCCTCAGCATTCTATATGTCGCGCACATTCAATTTTTTTTCTTCAGGTCGTTCTCCCACAGTCTCCACAACTCCTTTTCGACACACACTGATCAATAAACCTCTCCAGCGATGTCTGCCTACAACATACACACACACCTTCAATCTTCTCCTCTATGTGTACTTGCCTCATGTCTCTCATATGGTCCCACACATGTGTAAACTCTTGCCCCTCTTTTCATCGATCTCACAACCGCACACTCTTCCCCCTATCTAGCTAGTAGCTGGGCCTCTCGTACCACCTCCTAGCTCCATTCTCTTTGTCTATCCGTCTCGCTAGGCCTCATTTGCCTCTAACAAATGGACGTACACTGACCGATCTCCTGATATACATATAGCTACCTAGGTCCTTATAACTCGTTTTCCCCACGCGTCGATTGATCTACTTTATTAGTTATGTCTCTCCCTTCCTCCGACAAACAAAAATTGATCTATCGATCTAGTTAGGTTTGCTTACCAAACACATGGTTCCCCTTCATCATTCATGGATGCATCCCCACAGATCTATCATGCACAGGCACACACAGAAACACATCCCCACTCTTATTGATAATATAGCAGTTCCACCCTTAGTTTGTCTAGTAGGACTCTACCACCATCTTCGAGAAGCAACTCCATCACCCATCCAGCACTCTACCCCTCTCCCTCCCTCTCTCTCCTCTCTCTCTCTCTCTCTCTGTCCCATCCTATTTCCCGTTCTTTAGTTATGTATGGATGTCGATCGATCTCCCTCAAGACATAGATGGGTCTCTCCTTCTCAACACATATACGAGTCATTCTACCTCTATAGTTAGGCCTCTTCCTCCCCCTCCCGCCACCCCCCTCACACACACACACACCCCAATACATCGAGCGCTCTAGTCATGTCTTGCTGCCACACACAAACTTGACATGCGCCCTCTGACGTTCCGGTAGGTTAGTCTCCCTATATCTTTGACTTGCACACACACACAATTTCGATGGCTCTCTTCATCGATCTCGCACCCACCAACTTGATTCTCTCTTCGAATCTATCGATATCTATGACCCCTTCCTCTCTTCTCGTGGATCGCCCGACCCTCTATATATGATATGGACAGGCCTCCATGTCACACATATTGCATGCAAAATTTTGTTTGAGATGTCATCGACACATATTCCCACAAATACATTCACGAAATCAGCCCCCCAAAACAAAAAACACTCACGAACGCACATGTCATCTGTATAGGTTTCTATCTCTCTCACACACACCCACGTAGGTGGGGGACATGCACGAAGAGAAGAGGTGCACACACGGCGGACGTACTCCCGTCTCTTTCCCAACCACACCCGCGCGGGCACATGGTGGAGCTCATTTCTGTACGAAAAGGCAGACCATGTTGTAATTTGACACGTGTACCAGTTGTCCACTTGATGGAGGGAGGATCGTCTACCACGGGTGAACAAACAAATTGCGACTTGACGCATTATGTTGAAAAAGAGGCAAACCATGTGGGGCCTACCTTAGAGGCAAGGCTCTATACATTGGAGTAGTTTTGATGTGTCCCATCAACTCGCAGAATGAGGAGAAGCTTGCTTAGTATGCCGTCTCCCCCGCCCATGGGCGCGGTGGCTCGCCGGATGAGGTGAAGCTTGCTTACTAGTAGTAGTGTACGCCTTACGCCCGCTCCCTCGCCCACGCGCGCGGTGGCTCACAGGACGAGGAGAAAATTTTACTACTCCCTCTGTTTACTCCTCGTCCCTACCTTGGTTAGAGATATTATCATATTGTTTGGAATATATATGTCCTTTAGTAGATTTCAATATGAACTACTAGTACATACTCCAAACACTAATGTATATAGACGTATTTTAGAGTGTAGATTCACTCATTTTGCTCCGTATGTAGTCCATATTGAAATGGACGTAATAGTATGCACTCTCCCTCGCCCCTCGACCCTCGCCCACATGGTGGACTGCTACCTCTTGAGCTAGCGTTGGTTTTCCCCGAAGAGGACAGGGTGATGCATCAAGTGTAGCGTAAGTATTTCCCTCAGTTTTTGAGAACCAAGTTATCAATCCAGTAGGAGGCTCCTCCAAAGTCCCACGCGCCTACACAAACAAACTGAGAACTCGCAACCAAGGCAATAAAGGGGTTGTCAATCCCTTCACGGTCACTTGCGAAAGTGAGATCTGATAGAGATAATTTGATAAGATAAATATATTTTTGGCATTTTGTGATATATTTTTGGCATCTTGTTATCCTCAATGGCAACAATACAATACATGTCTTGCAACCCTTTCTGTCACTCGGTAAGAACACCGCAAGATTGAACCCAAAGCTAAGCACTTCTCCCATGGCAAGAAAGATCAATCTAGTAGGCCAAACCAAACCGATAACTCGAAGAGACTTGCAAAGGTAGCTCAATCACACACAAAAGAATTCAAAGAAGATTCAATTAATATCCATAGATAAATCTGATCATAAACTCACAATTCATCGGATCTCGACAAACACACCGCAAAAAGAGATTACATCGAGTAGATCTCCACAAGAGAGGGGGAGAACATTGTATTGAGATCCAAAAAGAGAGAAGAAGCCATCTAGCTAATAACTATGGACCCGTAGGTCTGTGGTAAACTACTCACAACTCATAGGAGGGGCAAGGATGTTGATTTAGAGGCCCTCCGTGGTCGATTCCCCCTCCAGCAGAGTGCCGGCGAAGGCTCCAAGATGGGATCTCGCGGATACAGAAGGTTACGGTGGTGGAAATTGTGTTTCGTGGTGCCCCTGGATGTTTTTGGGGTCCGTAGGTATATATAGGAGGAAGAGGTACGTCGGTGGACGCCCGAGGGGCCCACGAGACAGGGGGCATGCCCTACAGGGGGGCGCTCCCTCCTATCTCGTGGAGGCTCCGGTTGTTTATTGACTTGTACTCCAAGCTCTCTAGATCTTGTTCGTTCGAAAAATCACGTTCCCGAATGTTTCATTCCGTTTGGACTCCATTTGATATTCCTTTTCTTCGAAATACTGAAATCGGCAAAAAAACAGCAATATGGGTTTGGCCTCCGGTTAGTAGGTTAGTCCCAAAAATGATAAAGATGTATAAAATAAAGCCCATAAACATCCAAAACAGGTAATATAATAGCATGGAACAATCAAAAATTATAGATACGTTGGAGACGTATCAAGCATCCCCAAGCTTAATTCCTGCTCGTCCTCGAGTAGGTAAATGATAAAAAGAGAATTTTTGATGTGGAACGCTACCTAGCATAATTCTCAATGTAATTTTATTTATTGTGGCATGAATGTTCAGATCCAAATGATTCAAAATAAAAGTTCATATTGATAAAAGAAATAGTAACACTTCAAGCATACTAATCAAAGTAATCACGTCTTCTCAAAATAACATGGCAAAAGAAAGTTCATCCCTACAAAATCATATAGTTAGGCTATGCTTCATTTTCGTCACACAAAGATGTTCCCAACTTCTATACCCCCGATGACAAGCCAAGCAATTGTTTCATACTTAAATAATCTCAAACTTTTTCAACCTTCACGCAATACATGAGCGTGAGCCATGGATATAGCACTATGGGTGGAATAGAATATGATGATGGGGATTGTTTGGAGAAGACAAAAAGGAGAAAGTCTCACATTGATGAGGATAATAAACGGGCTATGGAGATGCGCATTAATTGATGTCAACATGAGGAGTAGGGATTGCCATGCAACGGATGCACTAGAGCTATAAATGAATGCTCAATAAAAGAAAACTAGTGGGTGTGCATCCAACTTGCTTGCTCACGAAGACCTAGGGCATTTGAGGAAGCCCATCGTAGGAATATACAAGCCAAGTTCTATAATGAAAAATTCCCACTAGTATGAAAAAGATAACTTATGAGACTCACTATATGGAAAACATGGTGCTACTTTGAAGCACAATATATGAGACTCACTACATGAAGAACAAGGTGCTACTTTGAAGCGCAAGTGTGGAAAAGAGATAGTAGCATTGCCCTTTTCATTTATTTTCTTCGCTTTTTTTCTTTTTTTCCTTTTTTTGGGACTTTCTTTTTTTCTTTTGGCCTTTCTTCTTTTTTTCTTTGGGCAATGCTCTAAAAATGATGATCATCACACTTTTATTGATTACAACATATGAATTACAACTTGAAACTAGAACAAGATATGACTCTATATGAATGCCTCCGGCGGTGTACCGGGTTGGTGCAATGAATCAAGAGTGACATGTATGAAAAATAATGCATGGTGGCTTTGCCACAAATACGATGTCAACTACATGATCACGCGATGGCAATATGACAAAAGTAATGTATGTCATGATGATGATAAACGGAACGGTGGAAAGTTGCATGGCAATATATCTCGGAATGGCTATGGAAATGCCATAATAGGTAGGTATGGTGGCTGTTTTGAGGAAGATATAAGGAGGTTTATGTGTGATAGAGCATATCGTATCACGGGTTTGGATGCACAGGCGAAGTTTGCACCAACTCTCAAGGTGAGAAAGGGCAATGCACGGTACTGAAGAGGCTAGCAATGGTGGAAAGTTAAAAGTGCGTATAATCCATGGACTCAACATTAGTCAAAAGAAATCATATACTTATTGCAAAAATTTGGAAGTCATCAAAAATTAAGTACTACGCGCATGCTCCTAGGGGGATAGATTGGTAGGAAAAGACCATCGCTCGTCCCCGACCGCCACTCATAAGGATGCACAAGCCAGGTACACTTCATGTTTCAAATTTGTTACATAACTTTAACCATACGTGCATGCTACGGGACTTGCTAACTTCAACACAAGCAGTCTTTAAATTTATAATCACCCAACTAGCATGACGTTAATATCACTACCTCCATATCTCAAAACAATTATCAAGTATCAAATTGATCATAGCATCCAATTCACTTTCTATGATAGTTTTTATTATACCCAACTTGGATGCTCATCATTCTAGGACCAAATTATAACCATAGAAAATACCATGCTGTTCTAAAAGACTCTCAAAATAATATAAGTGAAGCATGAGAGACTAGCAATTTCTTCAAAATTAAGATACCACCGTTCTCTAAAAGATATAAGTGAAGCACTAGAGCAAAAACTATCAAGCTCAAAAGATATAAGTGAAGCACATAGAGTATTCTAGCAAATTCTAATCAAATAGGCTTCTCCCAAAATGTGTGTACAGCAAGGATGATTGTGGTAAACTAAAAAGCAAAGACTAATATAATTCACGATGCTCCAAGCAAAACACATATCATGTGGCGAATAAAAATACAGCTCCAAGTAAAGTTACCAATGAACGAAGACGAAAGAGGGGATGCCTTCCCGGGGCATCCCCAAGCTTAGGATTTTGGCTATTATTGAATATCTTGGGGTGCCTTGGGCATCCCCAAGCTTAGGCTCTTTCCACTCTTTATTCCATAGTCCATAAAAGCTTTACCCAAAACATGAAAACTTCACAACACAAAACTCAACAGGAAATCTTATAAGCTCCGTTAGTGAAAGAAAACAAAACCACCACATAAGGTACTGCAATGAACTCATTCTTTATTTATTTTGGTGTTAAACCTAATGTATTTCAACTTCCTTATGGTCCATAGACTGATTTATTAGCCATAGATACATTGAAATAAGCAAACAACACACGAAAAACAGAATCTGTCAAAAACAGAACAGTCTGTAGCAATCTGTAACTAACGCAAACTTCTGGAACTCTAAAAATCCTACCAAAATATGACATACTGGAAAATTTGTTTATTGATCAGAAGCATAAAGAATAAATGCAAAAGCACGTTTCTGTGATTTATTGAATTTTTTCTCGTGAGTGCAAAGTTTCTGTTTTTCAGCAGAATCAAATTAACCATCATCATAGTTTATCCTATAGGTTCTACTTGGCACAAAACACTAAAAAACACAACTAAACAGAAAGTAGAAACAAAATTTAACACTAAACAGTAACAAAAACAAAGAACATAAAGAAAATTGGGTTGTCTCCCAACTAGCGCTATCGTTTAACGCCCCTAGCTAGGCATAAAAGCGAAGATAGATCTAACGAGTGCCATCTTTGGCACTTGATTCATAAGTAGCACGCATGATAGATTCATAAGGTATTTTGACTTTCTTTCTTGGAAAGTGCTCCATGCCTTTCTTTAAGGGAAATTGGAATCTAATATTCCCTTCTTCCATATCGATAATCGCAGCAATCATTCTAAGGAAAGGTCTACCAAGAATAATAGGGCAAGAAAGATTGCAATCTATATCAAGAACGATAAAATCTACGAGTACCAAATTTCTATTTGCAACAATAAAAACATTATTGATCCTTCCCATAGGCTTTTTAATGATGGAATCTGCAAGGTGCAAATTTAAAGGGCAATCTTCAAGATCATGGAAATCTAGAATATCACATAAAGTTTTCGGAATCGTGGAAACACTAGCACCCAAATCACACAAAGCAAAACACTCATAATCTTTAATTCTAATCTTTATAGTAGGTTCCCACTAATCATTAAGTTTTCTAGGTATAGAAACTTCCAAATTAAGTTTTTCATCATAAGATTGCATCAAGGCATCAACAATATGTTTGGTAAAACCTTTGTTTTGACTATAAGCATGAGGAGAATTAACAACGGATTGCAACAAGGAAATACAACCTTTTAAAGAGAAATTATCAATCATAGTCAAATTCCTTGAAATCCAAGATAGTAGGTTCAACATTATTAGAAGTTGAGGATTCTCCAATCTCTCTTTTACCAAATTTAGCATTAAGATCTAAAGACTCCGAATTTTTGGGATGCCTTCTAGGCAAAGTTGATTCATCATCAGTCTCATAATCATCAAAATTCATATTGCAAAACATAGATCTAATAGGAGACGCATCAATAACTTTAAGATCCTCATCATTATTTTCACGGAAACTAGAAGAACACGCTTTTATAAAGCTTTCTTTTTTAGCATGCAATCTAGCGGTTCTTTCCTTGCACTCGTCAATGGAAATTCTCATTAGTTTGAGAGACTCATTGGTATCATGCTTAGGAGGAGAAGGTCTAAGTTTAAGAAAATCAACATCAAGCGAAAGTCTATCAACGTTCCTAGCCAAATCATAAACTTTGAGCAAATTGTCTTCAAGCAAAGCATTAAAATTCTTTTGAGAAATCATAAATTCTTTCACACTATTCTCAAAATCAGAGGGCATCTTATTAAAATTACCATAAGAATTATTGTAGGAATTTCCATAATTATTAGAGGAATTACTAGGGAACGGTCTAGCATTAAAATTTCCTCTATAAGCGTTGTTTCCAAAACTATTCCTACCAACAAAATTCACATCCATAGATTCATTATTATTCTCAATCAAGGAAGACAAAGGCATATCATTAGGATCAAGAGGAGTATTTTTAGTAGCAAACATCTTCATAAGTTCATCCATCTTTCCACTCAAAACATTGATTTCTTCTATAGCATGCACTTTTTTACTAGAAGATCTTTCGGTGTGCCATTGAGAATAATTAGCCATAATATTATCGAGAAGTTTTGTAGCATCTCCTAACGTGATTTCCATAAAGGTGCCTCCCGTGGACGAATCTAAGAGATTTCGAGAAGCAAAGTTCAAACTGGCATAAAAATTTTGTATGATCATCCATAAATTCAAACCATGAGTAGGGCAATTGCGAAGCATCAATTTCATTCTTTCCAAGATTGGGCAACATGCTCATGATCAAGTTGTTTAAAATTCATAATATCGTTCCTAAGAGTGATGATCTTAGCGGGAGGAAAATACTTAGAGATAAAAGCATCTTTGCACTTGTTCCAAGAATCAATACTATTTTTAGGCAAAGACGAAAACCAAACTTTAGCACGATCTCTAAGTGAAAACGTAAATAACTTCAATTTGACAATATTGTTATGCGTATCTTTCTTCTTTTGCATATCACACAAATCAACAAAATTGTTTAGATGAGTAGCGGCATCTTCACTAGGAAAGTCGGTGAATTGATCTTTCATAACAAGATTCAGCAAAGCATCATTGATTTCACAAGACTCAACATCATTAAGAGGACTAATCAGAGTACTAAGGAAATCATTATTATTGGTATTCGAGAAATCACACAATTTGGTATTATCTTGCGCCATGGCAACAAGTAATCCAACACACAAGCAAACAGAAAAAGGCAAGCGGAAAAGAGAGGAGGAGATTGGGAAAGAGAGGGCGAATAAAACGGCAAGGGTGAAGTGGGGGAGAGGAAAACGAGAGGCAAATGGCAAATAATGTAAATGCGAGGGAGATAGGTTTGTGATAGGTACTTGGTATGTCTTGACTTGAGCGAAGACCTCCCCGGCAACGGCGCCAGAAATCCTTCTTGCTACGTCTTGAGCTAGTGTTGGTTTTCCCCGAAGAGGAGAGGGTGATGTAGCAAGTGTAGTGTAAGTATTTCCCTCAGTTTTTGAGAACCAGGGTATCAATCCAGTAGGAGGCTCCTCCAAAGTCCCACGCGCCTACATAAACAAACTAAGAACTCGCAACCAACGCAATAAAGGGGTTGTCAATCCCTTCAAGGCCACTTGCGAAAGTGAGATCTGATAGAGATAGTATGATAAGATAAATATATTTTTGGTATTTTATAATATAGATGCAAAAAGTAAAGATGCAAATAAAAGTAGATTGAAAGAAAATATGATACGAGATAGACCCGGGGGCCATAGGTTTCATTAGAGGCTTCTCTCGAGAGCATAAGTATTATGGTGGGTGAACAAATTACTGTCAAGCAATTGATAGAAAAGGGAATAATTATGACATTATCTAGGCATGATCATGTATATAGGCATCACATCAATAACAAGTAGACCGACTCCTGCCTGCATCTACTACTACTACTCCACACATCGACCGCTATCCAGCATGCATCTAGAGTATTAAGTTCATAAGAACAGAGCAAGGCATTAAGCAAGATGATATGATGTAGAGGGATAAACTCATGCAATATGATATAAACCCCATCTTGTTATCCTCGATGGCAACAATACAATACGTGTCTTGCAACCCTTTCTGTCACTGGGTAAGAACACCGCAAGATTGAACCCAAAGCTAAGCACTTCTCCCATGGCAAGAAAGATCAATCTAGTAGGCCAAACCAAACCGATAATTCGAAGAGACTTGCAAAGATAACTCAATCATACATAAAAGAATCCAAAGAAGATTCAATTAATATCCATAGATAAATCTAATCATAAACTCACAATTCATCGGATCTCAACAAACACACCGCAAAAAGAGATTCCATCGAATAGATCTCCATAAGAGAGGGGGAGAACATTGTATTGAGATCCAAAAAGAGAGAAGAAGCCATCGAACCATCTAGCTAATAACTATGGACCTGTAGGTCTGTGGTAAACTACTCACAACTCATAGGAGGGGCAAGGAGGTTGATGAAGAGGCCCTCCGTGGTCGATTCCCCCTCCAGCAGAGTGCCGGCGAAGGCTCCAAGATGGGATCTCGCGGATACAGAAGGTTACGGTGGTGGAAATTGTGTTTCGTGGTTCCACTGGATGTTTTCGGGGTCCGCAGGTGTATATAGGAGGAAGAGGTATGTCGGTGGACGCCCAAGGGGCCCACAAGACAGGGGGCGCGCCCTACAGGGGGGGCTCCTATCTCGTGGAGGCTCCGGTTGTTTCTTGACTTGTACTCCAAGCTCTCTGGATCTTGTTCGCTCCAAAAATCACCGTCCCGAAGGTTTCATTCCGTTTGATATTCCTTTTCTTCGACATATTGAAATAGGCCAAAAAACAGCAATATGGGCTGGGCCTCCGGTTAGTAGGTTAGTCCCAAAAATGATAAAGATGTATAAATAAAGCCCATAAACATCCAAAACAGGTAATATAATAGCATAGAACAATAAAAAAATTATAGATACGTTGGAGACGTATCATGGATGTGCAGCAATTCATTCGGTCTCATATAGCCAGAACTATACTGCAGTACAATTATTGCTCGACCTCCCGAAGAGGCGAAGAGCCAATCGCAAGGTTAATATTTGGAGATGCTAAGCGCAAGGTTTATAGGAGAACGAGTAGTAGGTGTTGCGTCATTTATAAATAAAGTTTTTTTATTCAGTGTCACGTACACATTGAGAGAAAAGGAAACCGCTCCACTATATACATAGTCAGGACGGGCCAGCCTACACGGTTTCTTGCTGGGGTTGCTCTCTTCACACTCTCTCGCACAAGACGACTGTGGCCACATCACTAACATCCCGACAAATCACGTTCACCGGGGGAAGGGCTGGATGCTTAGTGTAGATGCGGTCGCTGTCGCCGATGGTGAAAACCCACTGTTGGCACGTTCCAATCAGGGGTCCCCACCGTTCTCTCTCACAAAGCCGATGAGGTTGCCTTCGTCCCTTGCTCACTGCCGCGACGTGGGCAGTTGCTGCCTCCCGCCGCCCTCCTCAAGGTTGAGCTACATCCCGACATCCCTCGGGTACAACTCCCTTTACAGCCGGCTTGCACCACTGCTCTAGTTGCCCACATCACTCTGTGTGGATATTTCTCTACTTCTTTGCCCCGCACATACCTCTACTAGCTTCTATGTACTGTATTTGTGATGAGTTTAGTCTCATCAACTAGTCCTAGTAATCTTATTCTAATCATGCTTCTTCAATTTCTTTGCCACAGGGATACTCATCTTGATTTTGGTGAAACTGCAAAAAATGATCCGATGGTCAAAGGGCTGCAAACTTCATTTCTTGGGAAGCTCCAACATTGCCAGCAAATTAAAGCCTTGTTAGGGTTTATGGTTCAAGGGCTAGGGACTGCAAGGATCATTTTTTCTTTAGCTGTCTCTGATCCAAAATAAGTGTCAACTTTAGTACTAGTACAACTTTGTACTAAAGTTTGCATAAAGTTGAGACACTTATTTTGGAATGGAGGGAGTACATATTGGCTATGATCTGTCAATCATTGAGATGCAATAGCATGCATGTTAGTCTCCTTTGTATTTGATGAAATGTTGCAACGGGCAACCTTGGACGCAAGATACATGTAATAGAAGCTGCAAGCTTCATAGCATTGTACAAATTTATCTCGCTGATAAATTACAGTACGTACTATACTAGTACTATGTAAAGAGTTAAGTATCGCACGGTGTCCAGAAAATATGGTGATAGTGTGAGGTGGGCCATGTAATCACTGAGCCTGCGTGTTTTCACTGCTCTTCCACTCCTTCGCTGTAAGAATGGAGAAATTTGTAATCTAGTAGTACCTCCTTTTGCCGAAAGCGTGGGACATCCAACTGTCCTACCACCTCAGTAATAATGACCAATGAGCCATCAAATCACATATACCCAACAGTAAGTTGGATGGATGAAGCAACCATCACTCTTGAATCCGATTCTCCCTTCAACGTACGCGCTAGTGAGAGGTCGCGTCCGCTCTGCCCGGGCATGAATGCGGCACCGATTCTTTGGAGCGGCGATGAAAGTTTCGGGCAGGAAGCGCATGCGAGTGATGGAGGGGCTTTGGGTCGGCCAGGCTGGTCAGGAGCGGGTGTGGCAGTTGTCCGCCTGTCCCTACTGGACGCCTGAAACGAGAGGATGCACCAACTCTCATGGCTAAAATCGTACACTACACACCATCTCTCTGTAGGAGTAGGTCGATCTGTCACTCTCTCTAACACACACATGTTGTTAAACACACACACACGCGCGCGCGCACGCACACACACACACGCACACGCACACACAGGTTCATAGAATAGGAAAATTGTGCGAGTGTGAAGCCACAAGAAGTGAGATACAAATGGAGTATGTACAAGAAGAGAAGAGGTGACGAATTCCATCAAACCTGGACTAAGGAGTAGTACTCCCTCCGTCTAGGTGTTAAGTCATCTTACGAAAATAAGATATTCCCAAAATGTTTAGGCGTCATCCATTAACTTCGCATCTCAATCCCCTCCTGGCCTCGTTGCTAGCGAGGGTTGTTACTTAGGGAGCATTTGGATCCTTAGCAAGAATAGCTTATAGCCTAGCCGGGCAAGGTTAGGCATTTGGAACTGTTAAAATATGGTAGCTTTTGTGGGCCAGCTAGCTTGGGTGGGCTAGAAAAACCTTGCTCGCCCAGGAGAGCCAGATCGGCTCGCTTCCGATGGCAAACTTCGCATAGTAGTAACATAGACTAGTAACATATGCGTGTTACTAGTCCAAGTTACTCACCACTATGACCAGCCTAAGCAATGTAACCAAACGCTCCTTACTCTGCCTTGTTATCTCCCCCAGAAACCCAATGCATGGAGCGCAACTACACATTGATCAGTCAAGAAATCAAAGTCAGCTTGAATGCAAGTTAATACGTGGCCCTGCATGGTAGCTAAAACGACATCTCTTAGTTGTTTGGATTAATTGTTGCGTTTAGAGACAGAAATCAGGGCTTTGATTGGAGGAAGGACCGGTCAAGCTTCTCCTTCTCCTCCAATCTGCTTGCACCTTGGTCCCACTGCACCTTCTAACGTGACTTTTAACACCTAGACGGAGGGAGTAGTACAAGATACAGTGGCACACTGACTTAGGTCGAATACAAGTGCCAAAAATTATGTGCATGTTATAATAGGGATTCACTTAAATTAGTACGTGAGCGAACAGAGGGATCAATTCGATAGTGTTCACGAGCAGTAGCGAGATGTGTGAGGTAAGATACACCGCTGGCGCTTTTATTTTTTCTTATTAATTTGTTTGTTTCACCCTCTGACTGGTGGGACCCAACGTACTACGTGGAGAGAGGTAAGGTGACTAAGGCTGCATTATTTCTGCACCACTATGGATAGTCTTACCACCAAAGCCACATGACACGATTATGATTTAAATCCCAATGACCCCCAGGAAAAAAAACACGGCATGCTTGTCACACGAATGCAGGAATGCATAAAAGGTTATTTTCCTCTGTTGAACATAACGGGAGGGTCGTGTAGCTAGTTAGCCTGTTCGCTCATCAAACTTGAGGTCTCGGATTCGATAACTACACTTGAGCATAATTCGTGCCAGGAAGATTCTTTGACTGGTCAAAATGGATGGATACCGAGTTATACAATCTCTAGTGACCGTATAATCACCTCATCACGTATAAGCTACAGCCTCGGCGCTTGTTTTCTAGGGTTTGCACTCTTCACACTCTCTCTCCAGTATATATATATACACACTGGAGCCGCAGCGCTTGTAGTTGCTCTCTTCACACTCTCTCACCCTCTCCAGATCTAAACAAGACTTCATTGGCATCTCTCTCTCCCCTCACTGCTTGTCAAAGAGCCGGTAGGATCCGTCCGTCAGGAAGGGAAGGAGGCTTAACGCTGTCGCCATCGGCGAGGGAGGGAATCCACTACCGGCGTAGTTGTTCACTTTCACCCAGCAGCGGCGTGGGAGGGCCTCCGACCCCTTCTTCTTCACCATTGTACATAGTTTGGGCCAAACAGCCTCCGGTCACCAACTAAACATGGACTAGAGTTTATTAAATGACATGTTAAAAGACCATGTTACCCCTAGTAATGAACTAATAGAGACAAGGTGCAATGCGGGGCAGGGGCAACTGTTGGAAAAAGTACCAAAAAGACTCTCCCTCGGGATCTTCTTTCTTTAGTCCCAAATGCCCACTTTTAGTCCCTAAAAGTCCCTCCTGTTTGGTTTAGACGGGACTGACACGGAGTTTTTTTAGTCCCTACACAAAAATGTCCCTGTAAATAAACACCCTTTAATAATGTCGCTAGAAAATTGATGCAATGCCATAGTTAAAAGCAAATTAGATGTTTAACAAATTTTCTTGTTAATATAATCTCTCTGTTAATATTAATCAATGCCACCATTTGAGAAATGCTACTGTCTTGCTTTCTTTCCCATTTAGATAAGTTAGATGCTTCTTTTTGTTGGCTTCTGTGTCATCCTCCGTTATTGACCACTAGTTGTTTCCTTTGCACCTCTGTGTAAACATGGTTATCTACTTCACCTTGTTGCCATTGTGACCTTTTGTTGCACTGCACAAAACACTTTTGTTTTAAGAGTGTTTTGAAGTTCAACCAAAATGTCATACCGATAATGTTGCTTGATTGCTTGATCTTAGTTGAACTGCACAAGAGGAGATCTTACTTCCTATTTGTGTTGGCACATTTGGTGCAGATCTTCTTCTTGTGAGTTGTTTGAATTCCGTGTCATGGGAGGTCAGTACTAGCCTTCTTTCACATGATTCTGCAGTGTGCTTTCATATGTTGTGCTACTTGTATGGTAATGTTGCTTGATTTTAGTGAACTACACAAATGGAGACAAGACATCCAATCTGTATATGCACCGTAATATCCCACTGAGGTAAGATAAGGATATTTCACAACTGTTGGCCTGTATTTTGCCACTTTCATCAGAAAATTAATGTCACTGTTTAGTGCTATAATTGTGCTCCCTAATTCACATGCCAAATCTTACATTGAAGGCGAAGCTTGTCTGTTATTGAACCAAGTGATGAAGGGGAAGAACAAGCGGAAGAAAAACAAAAATCAACTCTCGGTGCTGTAATGAAGCACTGGAACTGTGATGACACAAGTAATGATATAGTTTTGCGTCTTAATTTATTGTTATGGCTGGAACGAGCAATTGTTTTGCCACTGATTTGATGCCACTCTTAATGTAATATGTAATTATCTCTACTTGTGCAAACAGGGATCTTTCTTTGAAGAAACCATATATTTTAGTGGAACTGCACAAGAAGATGTTGGAAACATTAAACTAATCGAGGATTATATAGTAAGCATGGCCACCATAGTAGATAGCAACAGATGGTTCCGGAGAAGTGCTTCATCTGTATGCTCTACACAATAAGCCTCCTGACAAAGGTTGGTACTCGCCCACGGATTTCATCCATATGATTGAGCTTTGTCATCTCTATTGGTGTTGTGCTACTGTTTAGATACTGTCATGAAAAAGTGGTATTGTCCTTGGGAAGTGCTTCATCTGTGTTGTTTTAAATATTTCCTTTCCTTTTTTCGACCAAACAGGGATGCTAGCATTTAGTTATCCTCTTGTCTTTGCACAACATTATCATCCTCCTCTGAAGAAGAATATGGAGTACGTGAAGTGACTAGTTCCGATTATGCCAGGATGAAGAAGCCCTGTCTATCTTCTCATCAGAAGGAGCATTTGAAGGATGGTTACATTACTCCCCACAAGAAAAAACTAACTTTAGCTCACAAGGACTGACACATCTCCATTTTCTTGATGTGATGTGCAAGTGTAATGTAGTTCTAGGATTCTTTCCGGTGAGTTCCATTTTTCTAAAAGTGTGCTCTACATGGACCATGTAGGTGCCTATTTAAACTGTCAATTCATAGTACAGTTTGCTTTATACTAATCACTTTTTTGTATTTGTGCAAACAGGGGTGCTCAGCTTTATTTCAGTGGGAACTACACAAAATGTTCATGAATACATCGAATCATTCATTTCCACCACAAGAAAGGAGGTGCCGGTAAGTTCAAGGCGTTGCAACATATAAGGGCAAAATAATACAAGCTACGCGCGAATTTGGTTGATTTTGGTGGAACTGCACAAAAAGAACAACTGGTTTATTTAGCACGATGTGCCATGTCAATGTCCGAACTGATGGCAAACCCTTCCCATTCCACAATCGTAGGCATTTGATATTTTGGAATGGGAAAACCTTGTCAAATTTTGCTCATTGATGTTAGCAAGAAGACATGCGTTTGATATTTTTGAATGGGACGCCCTTTGCTGTCAGCAACGTCGATCAATTTTTCTTTATTCTTTAGTCATGAAGTAAATATTGGCTCTGACATGTGAATCACTGAGATGCATAATCATCGATTGTTTTGAATGTTCTCTATGAATTGCCAGTCATGTGTGTTTGATTGCAATGTACAGGAACGCTAAAAAGCTGCTCAAACTCTTTGTACTCCTTCTGTTCATTTTTACTTTGCACATTGTGAAAGTGCATACTTTTTTCTATAAGATTGGTCAAAGTAGATATACTTTGACTGCAGACAAAATTTGTATGCAGACTAGAAAGGACCGGAGGGGGTACATGTGAAACTGCTGCAAACGAGGTGATCACCCTGGGAATAATGCTAGTACGTATTTTTCTGCATGTTCATCCAATGCTAGTGATACAAGAACTCGAACTAATCAAAATAAATTCATTCATACACGGTCGGATTTCATATAAACATGCCGGATTTCATTACATTTCTTACATTCTTCAACTAAAAAGGGGTGCGCTGGAGGTATAATTAATTAACCGAAGCTACCCACATGTGTTTGGCTGAGCCAAACAGAAGCTTCAGTGACTTAACTGCAAGCGCAATTGCATAACTGACATGTGGCCCAGATGCCTGTTGGGCCCACGTGTCAGTCAGCCAACTGCACCAGCAGTTAAGTAGAAGCAGTGTCCTTCTCCAACATAGCTCTCCGACTCCACGTAGCCGCCAAGAAGCTAATCGGCCGTCAATGGTCAACCTGCCTAGCTTGGCTTCAACCGGAGGGTAGCAGAGGTGGCCTTACTTGGACCCGAGCGGCGGCGACCTACCGTGTTCTACTCTTCCTTGTTTTCTGTGTGGCGCGGCCTCGTTGGCAGCGGGGCGGGCCATCGATGGAGCCGGCGATGTCCTCTATCTCGTTGCCGGCGCGGCGGCGCCTCGGCGAAGCAGGGGAAATCCTCCCCCTCATTGTCGGCAGGGTGGGGCCTCGGCTAAGCCGGCGATATCCTCTGCCATGTTGTTGGCGAGGCGGGGCCTCGGCGGAGTAGGGCCTCTGCCTCGGTGCCAGCGGGGCGGTGCCTCGGCGGAGCCGGCGATGTCCTCTATCTTGTTGCCGGCGGGGCGGTGCCTCGGCGGGGAGGGGCAAATCCTCCCCCTCGTTGCCGGAAGGGTGGGGCCTCGGCTGAGCCGGCGATGTCCTCTGCCTCGTTGTTGGTGGGAGGGGGCCTCGGCAGAGCCGGCGGTGTCCTTTGCCTCGTTGTTGGCACCATGGGGCCTTGGCGGAGTAGGGCCTCGTCGACGCCAGCAGAGCAGGGACTCGTCAGAGCCGACATTGTCCTCTGGCTCGTCCTCGGTCTCGCCAAACAGTGCCTCGCCCGCTTTATCACCCTCTTTGTAGGCGGCCGCAGTCTCCGCCACCCGCATGCGATACCGCCAACGCTCGAGGCGGCCCTCGCGGGTGGAGCGGTACGAGTCGAGCAGCGCCTCCTGCTCCGCTCACTCCGCGGCAATCTGCTCCTCCGCCTGTAGGTGCTCCTGGAGGAGATGGTGGTTGTAGGCGGCGTCGGCCTGCGCCTCCCGGAACTGCTCCTCACGCTTCTGCCTCATCGTGTCCATGTATTGGGCACGGGCCTCGCCGATGGTCATGGTGCAATGCACCAGCGAGGATGGCGGAGGAGGGGATTGGCGTTGGATCATCGACTACCATGTTCTCCATTGGGACGTCGTCGTCCTCCGGCTGCCCACCAGCCAGCCAGTCGACAGCTCTGGCTGCCATCTCCTTGTGGTCCGTTGTTCGCCCGTCCTGAAGAGCGCTGGAGCGTGAGGAAGCCATGGTGGGCAGTAGTGGTGTGGACATGAGAAAGGGAACGGATGCGGATGACTGCGGCTATGGCCGGCGCAGCAATTTATATAGCAATGGTGGGCGGTGGAGGGACAGAGGTGTGGCGCCAATGTAGCCGTCTTGGCAACAGCATATCATTAATGTGGGCGGCACGAACGGACGGCACTTGTGTCGTTTGAAGCCGGGGCAACCGCCTGCACCAGGAAGCGGGGCGGGCGGCACTGACCATTTCAGGCAGCAAGTGCGCGCGAGCGAGGGAGACGGTCTGGGTGGGCCAGGGCAGTCAGACTCGTGCTTGGCAGCGGGTCGGTCCAGCAGTCGGACATGCTGACTCCCCAGTGAGCTCGCCGAGTTGAGCGACGACAATCAGACGATGGACGTAGCTTCCGGCCAGGAGCCGACGCCACTGTCCAAGTCGGTTCATGCCGTGTTCACCATAGAGCAGGTGCGGCCGCATTCGACGCCCTAATGGTGGAAGAGGTACCAGTGCAGGAGGACCTGTGATGCAACCTCCGTCTCCTCAACAAGCACCGGTGAACAAGCGAACGACAATGCCATCGCGGACATGTAGCCCTATGATCCTGGCTTCCCGAATGAGCAGGGGGTGCTGTATCAAACCATTCATAGGGCCCGCGAGGCCCTCTTCGTCGTCCTTCGAGTTGGTGCGCTCGCCAAGGCGCCGCCATCTCGCGTTGTCAACATGGTCAACGGACATTAGGAATGAGGAGATGACTTTACTTGGAGAGTATGACAGTGGGGACCCACCAGGGCCATAGTCGCACGTATGCAAGTGCCTTCTTATTATATAAAACTATTTTTTTTGCTTCCTCCTGGTTTTTTGACATCACGGTCCCACACCATTGTCAACCTATGTAGTCAATAAATGAGAGAATTACACAAGGAGCAGCCGACAGCTGGGACCAAGCAGCTCGAGCAGTATTTGTGTTTCTCAGGTGTGAGCACTGCAGAGTTTTTCTTGGGCAATGTTTTCATTGTTCTTCAGAGGAGAGAGCCGATACGTCCATTTTGCATCATTCTTTTATATCAATATTTATTGCATTATGGGTTGTTATTACACATTATATATCAATACTTATGGCTATTCTCTCTTATTTTATAAGGTTTACCATGAAGAGGGGGAATGCCGGCAGCTGGAATTCTGGCTGGAAAAGGAGCAAATATTGGAAACCTATTCTGCACTGCTCCAAAAGACCTAAACTCCATGAAACTTATTTTTGGAATTAATAAGAATTATTGAGCGGAAGAAACACCTCAGGGGGCCCACACCCTGGCCAGGAGGGTGGGGGCGCGCCCACCCCTATTGTGTGCGCCCCTGTCTCCTGGGCCCCTGGTGGCCCTCGGTGTCCATCTTCTGCTATATGAAGTCATTTACCCTGGAAAAAATCGTGGGCAAGCTTACGGGACAAAACTCTGCCGCCACGAGGTGGAACCTTGGCGGAACCAATCTAGAGCTCCGGCAGAGCTGTTCTGCCGGGGACACTTCCCTCCGGGAGGGGAAAATCATCACCATCATCATCACCAACAATCCTCCCATTGGGAGAGGGTCAATCTCCATCAACATCTTCACCAGCACCATCTCCTCTCAAAACCCTAGTTCATCTCTTGTATCCAATCTTGTATCCAAACCACAAATTGGTACTTGTGGGTTGCTAGTAGTGTTGATTACTCCTTGTAGTTGATGCTTATTGGTTTACTTGGTGGAAGATCATATGTTCAGATCCTTAATGCATATTATTACTCCTCTTATTATGAACATGAATATGCTTTGTGAGTAGTTACGTTTGTTCCTGAGGAGTCTTGCTATTAGTAGTCATGTGAATTTGGTATTCATTCGATATTTTGATGAGATGTATGTTGTCTTTCCTCTAGTGGTGTTATGTGAACGTCGAATACATGACACTTCACCATTATTTGGGCCTAGAGGAAGGCATTGGGAAGTAATAAGTAGATGATGGGTTGCTAGAGTGACAGAAGCTTAAACCCTAGTTTATGCATTGCTTTGTAAGGGGCTGATTTGGATCCATATGTTTAATGTCGTGGTTAGGTTTACCTTAATACTTCTTTTGTAGTTACGGATGCTTGCAATAGGAGTTAATCATAAGTGGGATGCTTGTCCAAGTAAGGGCAGTACCCAAGCACCGGTCCACCCACATATCAAATTATCAAAGTACCGAACGCGAATCATATGAGCGTGATGAAAACTAGCTTGACGATAATTCCCATGTGTCCTCGGGAGCGCTTTTCTCATTATAAGAAATTGTCTAGGCTTATCCTTTGCTACAAAAAGGATTGGGCCACCTTGCTGCACTTTATTTACTTTCATTGCTAGTTACTCGTTACAATTTATCTTATCACAAAACTATCTATTACCTACAATTTCAGTGCTTGCAGAGAAAACCTTACTGAAAACCGCTTATCATTTCCTTCTGCTCCTCGTTGGGTTCGACACTCTTACTTATCGAAAGGACTACGATAGATCCCCTACACTTGTGGGTCATCAAGACTCTTTTCTGGCGCCGTTGCCGGGGAGTGTAGCGCTTTTGGTGAGTGGAACTTGGTAAGGAAACATTTATATAGTGTGCTGAAATTTTCTGTTACTTGTCACTATGGAAACTAATCCTTTGAGGGGCTTGTTTGGGGCATCTTCGCCCCGACCAGTAGAGCAAAGAGTTGCTCCTCAACCTACTGAACCTACTGAAAATGTTTACTTTGAAATTCCTTCGGGTATGATAGAGAAACTGCTAGCTAATCCATTTGCAGGAGATGGAACATTGCATCCCGATTTACACCTTATCTTTGTGGATGAAGTTTGTGGATTATTTAAGCTTGCAGGTATTCCCGATGATGTTGTCAAAAGGAAGGTCTTCCCTTTATCTTTGAAGGGAGATGCATTGACATGGTATAGGCTATGTGATGATACGGGATCCTGGAATTATAAACGATTGAAGTTGGAAGTTCACCAGAAGTTCTATCCTATGCATCTTGTTCATCGTGATCGTAATTACATATATAATTTCTGGCCTCGCGAAGGAGAAAGCATCGCTCAAGCTTGGGGGAGGCTTAAGTCAATGTTATATTCATGCCCCAATCATGAGCTCTCTAGAGAAATGATTATTCAAAAATTTATGCTCGTCTTTCTCTCAATGATCGCACCATGCTCGATACTTCCTGTGCTGGTTCTTATATGCTGAAGACTATTGAATTCAAATGGGACTTATTGGAAAGAATTAAACGCAACTCTGAAGATTGGGGTTCCGATGATGGTAAGGAGTCAGGTAGATTGTGTTAAATCTTTTATGGATACCGATGCTTTTCGTGGATTTAGCGCTAAATATGGACTTGACTCTGAGATAGTAGCTTCTTTTTGTGAATCTTTTTCTACTCACGTTGAACTCCCTAAGGAGAAGTGGTTTAAATATAATCCTCCCATTGAAGTAAAAGTAGTTGCACCTATTACAGTTGAAGAAAAGACTATTACTTATAATGATCCTATTATTCCTACTACTTATGTTGAGAAACCACCTTTTCCTGTTAGAATGAAGGATCATGCTAAAGCTTCAACAGTTGTTCGTAAGAGTAATGCTAGAACTTATACACCTCTTGAGCAAATCAAAGTTGAACCTAGTATTGCTATGGTTAAAGATCTCTTGGATGATGATATAGATGGGCATGTTATTTATTTCTGTGATAAAGCTGCTAATATTGCAAAACCAGATGCTAAGATACATAGTCCCATTGTAAGCATGTCAGTTATTTCTGTTAAAATAGGAGATCATTTTTATCATGGCCTATGTGATATGGGTGCTAGTGCTAGTGCAATACCCTATGACTTATATAAAGAAATTATGCACGATATTACACCCGTTGAGTTGGAAGATATTGATGTTACAATTAAGCTTACCAATAGAGATACTATTAAGCCTTTTGGGATTGTTAGAGATGTTGAAGTCTTGTGTGGGAAGGTCAAATACCCTGCTGATTTTCTTATTCTTGGTTCCCCGCAAGATGACTTTTGTCCCATTATATTTGGTAGACCCTTCTTGACCACTGTTAATGCTAAGACTGGTTGCAAAAAGGATGTTATTACGATTGGCTTGGATGATATGACTCATGAGTTTAATTTTGCTAAATTTCATAGACAACCCCGTGATAAAGAATTACCTAGTAAAGATGAAATAATTGGTCTTGCTTCTATTGCCATGCCTCCTACTGATCTTAGAACAATATTTGCTAGACCATGAAAATGATATGTTTATGAAAGAAAGAAGGGAAATAGATGAAGTGTTCCTTAAACAGGAACCTATTCTGAAACATAATCTTCCCGTTGAAATTCTAGGTGATCCCGTGTTTGAGTTAAAACCATTACCTGATAATCTTAAATATGCTTATCTTGATGAAAAGAAAATATATCCTGTTATTATTAGCGCTAAACTTTCAGAGCAGGAAGAGGAAAGATTATTGAAAACTCTAAAGAAGCACCATGCTGCTATTGGATATACTCTGGATGATCTCAAGGGCATTAGTCCCACGTTATGCCAACTCAAAATTAATCTGGAGGAAGGTGCCAAACCAGTTAGAGATCCTCAACGACGACTGAATCCCAAGATGAAAGAAGTGGTAAGAAAGGAGATACTAAAGCTCCTTGAGGCAGGTATAATTTATGCCGTTGCTAATAGTGATTGGGTAAGCCTTGTCCATTGTGTTCCTAAAAAGGGAGGTATTACTATTGTTCCTAATGATAAAGATGAATTGATCCCACAAAGAATTATTACAGGTTATGGGATGGTAATTGATTTTCGTAAATTCAATAAAGCTACTAACAAAGATTATTACCCTTTACCTTCTATTGATCAAATGCTAGAAAGACTATCCAAACACACACATTTCTGCTTTCTAGATGGTTATTCTAGTTTCTCTCAAATACCCGTGTCAACGAAAGATCAATCAAAAACTACGTTTACTTGCCCTTTCGGTACTTCTACTTATAGACGTATGCCTTTTGGTTTATGTAATGCACCTGCTACCTTTCAAAGATGTATGATGGCATATTCTCTGACTTTTGTGAAAAGATTTGTGAGGTATTCATGGATGATTTCTCCGTTTATGGATCCTCTTTTGATGATTGCCTGAGCAACCTTGGTCGAGTTTTGCAGAGATGTGAAGACACTAGTCTTGTCTTGAATTGGTAAAAGTGCCACTTTATGGTTAATGAAGGTATTGTCTTGGGGCACAAAATCTCCGAGAGAGGTATTGAAGTTGATAAAGCTAAAGTTGATGCTATTGAAAAGATGCCATGTCCCAAGGACATAAAAGGTATAATAAGTTTCCTTGGTCATGCCGGTTTTTATAGGAGGTTCATTAAGGACTTTTCTAAAATCTCTAGGCCTCTAAATAATTTATTGCAAAAAGATATTCCTTTTGTCTTTGATGATGATTGTGTAGAAGCATTTGAAATACTTAAGAAAGCTTTGATCACTGCACCTATTGTTCAGCCACCTGATTGGAATTTACCTTTTGAAATTATGTGTGATGCTAGTGATTATGCTGTAGGTGCTGTTCTAGGGCAAAGAGTTGATAAGAAATTGAATGTTATCCAGTATGCTAGTAAGACTCTTGATGCTGCCCAGAGAAATTATGCTACTACTGAAAAAGAATTCTTAGCAGTTGTGTTTGCATGTGATAAGTTTAGACCTTATATTGTTGATTCCAAAGTTACTATTCACACTGATCATGCTGCTATTAAATATCTTATGGAAAAGAAAGATGCTAAGCCTAGACTCATTAGATGGGTTCTCTTGCTCCAAGAATTTGATTTGCATATTATTGATAGAAAGGGAGCTGAGAACCCCGTTGCAGACAACTTGTCTAGGTTAGAGAATGTTCTTGATGACCCACTGCCTATTGATGATAGCTTTCCTGATGAACAATTAGCGGTCATTAATGCTTCTCGTACTCCTCCTTGGTATGCTGATTATGCTAATTACATTGTCGCTAAATGTATACCACCTAGTTTCACATACCAGCAAAAGAAAAAGTTCTTTTATGATTTAAGACATTACTTCTGGGATGACCCACACCTTTATAAATAAGGAGTAGATGGTGTTATTAGGCGTTGTGTACCTGAGCATGAACAGGAGCAGATCTTACGCAAGTGTCACTCTGAATCATATGGAGGACACCACGCTGGAGACAGAACTACACATAAGGTATTGCAATCCGGTTTTTATTGGCCTACTCTCCTCAAAGATGCTCATAAGTTTGTTTTGTCTTGTGATGAATGTCAAAGAGTTGGTAATATTAGTAGACATCAAGAAATGCCTATGAACTATTCTCTTGTTATTGAACCATTTGATGTTTGGGGCTTTGATTATATGGGACCTTTTCCTGCCTCTAATGGATATACACATATTTTAGTTGCTTTTGATTATGTTACTAAGTGGGTAGAAGCTATTCCAACTAGTAGTGGTGATCATAACACTTCTATTAAAATTCTTAAAGAAGTTATTTTTCTGAGGTTTGGAGTCCCTAGATATCTTATGACTGATGGTGGTTCACATTTATTCATGGTGCTTTCCGTAAGATGCTTGCTAAGTATGATGTTAATCATAGAATCACATTTCCTTATCACCCGCAGTCTAGTGGTCAAGTAGAATTGAGCAATAGAGAGCTCAAATTAATTTTGCAAAAGACTGTGAATAGATCTAGAAAGAATTGGTCCAAAAAAATTGATGATGCATTATGGGCCTATAGAACTGCATACAAAAATCCTATGGGCATGTCTCCATATAAGATGGTTTATGGAAAAGCTTGTCATTTACCTCTAGAACTTGAACATAAAGCATATTGGGCTATCAAAGAGCTCAACTATGACTTCAAACTTGCCGGTGAGAAGAGGTTGTTTGATATTAGCTCACTTGATGAATGGAGAAGCCAAGCTATTCAAAGAAAAAGTCAAACGCTGACATGATAAAAGGATACAAAAGCGTGAGTTTAATGTAGGTGATTATGTGTTATTATTCAACTCTCGTTTAAGATTTTTTGCAGGAAAACTTCTCTCTAAATGGGAAGGTCCTTACGTTATCGAGGAGGTCTATCGTTTGGGTGCCATAAAAATCAACAACTTCGAAGGCACAAGTCCGAGAGTGGTGAACGGTCAAAGAATTAAACATTATATTTCAGGTAATCCTATCAATGTTGAAACTAATATTATTGAGACCGTAACCCCGGAGGAATACATAAGGGACACTTTCCAGAACGTTCCAGACTCCGAAAAGGAATAGGTATGTGGTACGGTAAGTAAACCGACTCCAAAACAATTCTAAAGGCAATTTTTATAAGTTTTGGAATATTTATGAATTTTAGGAAGAAAGAAGTAGTCTGGGAAGGACATGAGGCCTCCACGAGGGTGGAGGGCGCGCCCACCCCTACTGGGTGCCCCCTGTCTTGTGGCCACCTCGTGTGCCTCCCGAACTCTGTTTTCTTGCACGTTACGTATTTTGGTCGGTAAAAATTCATTATATAAACTCCTGAAGGTTTTGACCATCATATCACGCAAATATCCTCTGTTTTCGTTCCGAGCTGTTTCCTGTTACAGATCTAGAGCATCATGGCATCTCCAAGCGCTCCCAAGGACAAGTTTTTCGAGAGGGTTATCAACCCCTATCTCGCGGAGGTGCTGCAACACCCTCAAACCATTGAGATGTGCTGCACATCTGCGATGTGGAGGGACAAAGGCATACCAGAAGCATGGAGACAGAGCTCGAAGCCGTGGAGCAGCAAGTCTTCAAGTGCCAAGGGATGGTGGAGCGTGGACTCAATGCCAACCAGATGATGATCACAGAGTTCACCAACAACCACAAGCTAGATGCCAAAGTCATTGAGGAAACCATCTTCAAGCTTCAAGACAAAATCGAGCACCTCCAAGCCCAGATCTATGACCTGCAAAACCAGAACTGTGAGTATGAATATAGATTCAAGAGGATGAGTTTGGCTGCAGATTTAAGGATCCCGGAGACTCGATCATCCTTCTATGATGGTGAGCCTATGCCTTGGAAGAACGACGATAAGCCTACATCATCAACAACTCCTACTTCACCACCTCTGAGGACATAATTACATGGGTATGGGCACTCCCCTTGGCAACTGCCAAGCTTCGGGGAGGTGCCCTGGTATCGTATCACCATCACACTCTTATCTTTACCGTTTTATTTAGTTCGATCCTTTTAGTAGTATCTTGATCCAGTAGATTGAAGTTTTGATATCAAGTAGTTTTGAGTTTTGCTTTGTGATCTCTTTATGTAATCGAGTCCATGAGCTATCTATAATAAAGACTAGTGTTGAGTCAAGGGCTTTGTTATGTTGTTATGATCTTGAGAAAGTAGAAAGAATAAAAGAGTTCATATTGCTCTTATGAATAGTAATGACTTCACACATAGAAAGTATGAGGCATAAAAGTTGTTGAGAGTTGATAAACGTAGTTTTGGTCATCGTTGCAATTAATAGGAAGTAATAAGGAAAGAGAGGTTTTCACATATAAATATACTATCTTCGACAACTTTTATGATTGGGAGCACTCATTAAGTATGACATGCTAAAAGAGTCGACGTTGGACAAGGAAGACAACGTAATGGTTTATGTTTTCCCACATCTCAGTTAAAGTATATTGTCATTGACCTTCCAAACATGTTGAGCTTGCCTTTTCCCCTCATGCTAGCCAAATTCCTAGCACCAAGTAGAGATACTACTTGTGCTTCCAAATATCCTTAAACCCAGTCTTGCCATGAGAGTCCACCATATCTACCTATGGATTGAGTAAGATCCTTCAAGTAAGTTGTCATCGGTGCACGCAATAAAAATTGCTCTCTAAATATGCATGACTTATTAGTGCGGAGAAAATAAGCTTTATACGATCTTGTTATGGAAGCAATAAACGCGATGGACTGCATAATAAAGGTCCATATACAAGTGGCAATATAAAGTGGCGTTCTTTCGTACTAAGATTTTGTGTATCCAACCCTAAAAGCGCGTGACAACCTCTGCCTCCCTCTGTGAAGGGCCTATCTTTTACTTTATGTCTTTTACTTTATGCAAGAGTCAAGGTGATCTTCACCTTTCCCTTTTTAATTTTTATCCTGTGGCAAGCTCCTCGTGTTTGAAAGATCATGATATATATATCCAATTGGGTGTAAGTTAGCATGGACTATTATTGTTGACATCACCTAAAGGTGAACACGTTGGGAGGCAACACAATAAGCCCCTATCTTTCTTAGTGTCCGGCTGAAACTCCATAACCACAAGTATTGCGTGAGTGTTAGCAATTGTAGAAGACTACATGATAGTTGAGTATGTGGACTTGCTGAAAAGATCTATTCTTGACTCTTTTTGATGTTTTGATAAATTGCAATTGCTTCAATGACTAAGATTATAGTTTGTTAGCTTTCAATGAAGTTTCTGAACCATACTTGACATTGTGAATTGATTGTTACTTGAGCATAAGAAGTCATCTGACAAAATCTATTTATGTTGCTGTTATAAGAATGATCATGATGCCCTTATGTCCATATTTTATTTTTATCCACAACTCTATCTCTAAACATGTGGACATATTTTTTGATTTCGGCTTTCGCTTGAGGACAAGTGAGGTCTAAGCTTGGGGGAGTTGATACATCCATTTTGCATCATGCTTTTATATCAATATTTATTGCATTATGGGCTGTTATTACACATTATATATCAATACTTATGGCTATTCTCTCTTATTTTATAAGGTTTACCATGAAGAGGGGGAATGCCGGCAGCTGGAATTCTGGCTGGAAAAGGAGCAAACATTGGAAACCTATTCTGCACTGCTCCAAAAGACCTAAAACTCCACGAGACTTATTTTTGGAATTAATAAGAATTATTGAGCGGAAGAAACACCTCAGGGGGCCCACACCCTGGCCAGGAGGGTGGGGGCGCGCCCACCCCTACTGGGCGCGCCCCCTGTCTCCTGGGCCCCCTGGTGGCCCTCCATTGTCCATCTTCTGCTATATGAAGGCTTTTACCCTGGAAAAAATCATGGGCAAGCTTACGGGATGAAACTCCGCCGCCATGAGGCGGAACCTTGGCGGAACCAATCTAGAGCTCTGGCAGAGCTGTTCTGCCGGGGAAATTTCCCTCCGGGAGGGGGAAATCATCACCATCGTCATCACCAACGATCCTCCCATCGGGAGAGGGTCAATCTCCATCAACATCTTCACCAGCACCATCTCCTCTCAAAACCCCAGTTCATCTCTTGTATCCAATCTTGTATCCACACCACAAATTGGTACTTGTGGGTTGCTAGTAGTGTTGATTACTCCTTGTAGTTGATGCTTATTGGTTTACTTGGTGGAAGATCATATGTTCAGATCCTTAATGCATATTATTACTCCTCTGATTATGAACATGAATATTCTTTGTGAGTAGTTACGTTTGTTCCTGAGGACATGGGTGAAGTCTTGCTATTAGTAGTCATGTGAATTTGGTATTCGTTCGATATTTTGATGAGATGTATGTTGTCTTTCCTCTAGTGGTGTTATGTGAACATCGAATACATGACACTTCACCATTATTTGGGCCTAGAGGAAGGCATTGGGAAGTAATAAGTAGATGATGGGTTGCTAGAGTGACAGAAGCTTAAACCCTAGTTTATGCATTGCTTCGTAAGGGGCTGATTTGGATCCATATGTTTAATGTTGTGGTTAGGTTTACCTTAATACTTATTTTGTAGTTGCGGATGATTGCAATAGGGGTTAATAATAAGTGGGATGCTTGTCCAAGTAAGGGCAGTACCCAAGCACCGGTCCACCCACATATCAAATTATCAACGTACCGAATGTGAATCATATGAGCGTGATGAAAACTAGCTTGACGATAATTCACATGTGTCCTCGGGAGCTATTTTATCATTATAAGAAATTGTCCAGGCTTATCCTTTGTTACAAAAAGGATTGGGACACCATGCTGCACTTTATTTACTTTCATTTCTTGTTACTTGTTACAATTTATCTTATCACAAAACTATCTGTTACCTACAATTTCAATGCTTGCAGAGAAAACCTTACTGAAAACCGCTTATCATTTCCTTCTGCTCCTCGTTGGGTTCAACACTCTTACTTATCGAAAGGACTACGATAGATCCCCTACACTTGTGGGTCATCAAGAGCAGGGTATTAACTGGGCGGGCTGTGGCCCGTCTAGCCCAGGCCAGATATCCAGCCCAGATATAAATTTTTTCAAGCTGAAAATCGCTAGCCCAGCTATACTTTTTTTAGGAATACCCAGGCAAGGTCAAGTTTTTATTCTCCGCCCCGCTGGGCTGCAAATCTTTCCTAGGAGGGATGCATTAGGCTTTACAAGAAAATGGGCTTTAAGAAATAATAAATGGGATGTAATTATAAAAACTGGGTAGTAACTATAAAAGAATGCACCAAACATCTAATTACTTTATAAAGTATTATTTTTGGATATTGGAAATTTTAATTTCATTAATTGTTGCACGTGCAATATTTCATTGGATTTTTGGTAATATAAATTTATATTGAAATTGTATTTAATCTCACTAGAAATTTTGGGATAAAAATATTTCGGATCCCATCAAAATGTGGGAAATTTTATTGAATTCTGTTTCGAACGGTTGGTTGAAATTATTAATCATTGTACTAGCTAGAAAATGGGCTGTACTTTTAACAAACTATAAATGGGTTGTAGTAAATTCCATTAGAATACAAAAATGGGCTGCACATTCTTACAAATCTCAAATGGGCTATAAGTTCTCTGCCACACACTTGTGGCCTTAGTAAGTTGACGCGTCCCCTCAAAAACAAGTTGATGCGTATGCAAGGCTTTGTCAACTTATAGTCAACACACAGTTCTAGCAGTAGTGGCCGTTGGATGTCCATCCAACAGATGTCGTGCTTATTCTTCAATCTCAGATATTCTAGCTTCACCCGCCCAAAAAATGATTCCTCCCCCTGACATCTGGGACGCACCATTTCGGAAGCTGACCTGTGGGCATTCTAAGTTGACGTGTACCAAGGGCTTTGTCAACTTAGTCAATATAAACGATTCTAGATGCAGTGACCGTACGATGTCCATCCAACTGCCGTCGTGCTTCTTCAACCTCTGGTCTTCTTGCTCCAGCCGCCCAAAGCAGCATCGGTCGTGCTGCCTGCTCCTGCCTCCTGTGGCCGACTGTGCTACTGCGGAGGCCTCACCGCCCCCTACTACTACCATCGCTGGACAGGCCATCCCTCCACACACACACACCCTGTTATTCTGCAGCGACGGCAGCCTCACACCGCAGCCGAACCAATTAACCATAATACTCCTCTCCGCGTGGGCATCCATTGTCGCGTCTTCCCTGACTCCACATTGTCCCCTTACTAGGCCTCGTCCTCGTCCACCGCCTTGGTGCTCTTGGCGCGGCGTGGTCAATGTGATCAACGACCGACTTCCATCGGAAGAGTACTGTACATGGAGAGGCTGATAGCTGGGTCCACGGCCATAGCAAGGAAGTGCCTCCTTATTACGCAGAAAATAATGATTCCTCCACCTGATAGCAGGGCCCCACTGAGGGAGTCCTGGATTAGGGGGTCCTCGGACAACCAGACTATATACTTTGGTCGGACTGTTGGACTATGAAGATACAAGATTGAAGACTTCGTCCCGTGTCCGGGTGGGACTCTCCTTTGCATGGAAGGCAAGCTTGGCGATTCGGAAGTGTAGATCTCCTTCTCTTTAACCGACTCTGTGTAACCCTAGCCCCCTCCGGTGTCTATATAAACTGGAGGGTTTAGTCTGTAGGACAAGAACAACAATCATAATCATAGGCTAGCTTCTAGGGTTTAGCCTCTACGATCTCGTGGTAGATCAACTCTTGTAATACTCATATCATCAAGATCAATCAAGCAGGAAGTAGGGTATTACCTCCATCGGGAGGACCTGAACCTGGGAGACATCGTGTCCCCCGCCTCCTGTTATCATTAGCCTTAGACGCACAGTTCAGGACCCCCTACCCGAGATCCGCCGGTTTTGACACCGACATTGGTGCTTTCATTGAGAGTTCCATTATGTCGTCGTGATAAGGCTTGATGGCTCCTTCAATCATCAGCCAAGATGTGGTCCAGGGTGAGGCTTTCCTCCCCGGACAGATCTTCATTTTCGGTGGCTTCGTATTGCAGGCCAACTATCTTGGTCGTCTGGAGCAGATCGACAGCTATGCCCCTGGCCATCAGGTCAGGTTTGGAAACTTGAACTACACCGCCGACATCCGCGGAGACTTGATCTCCGACGGATTCAAGCCCACGTCAGGAGCGCCGAACAGTCACGACAGGCATGACTTAGATCTGCCATCGGACGGTGTTTGGGATATCGCACCTGCGGCTACCCCGGCCTTCAATCCGGAGCAGATCACGCCATCCGAGGACGGGTGGATGGACCCCGTCACGGAGGCCGCACATTCATCGGTGCTGGAGCCGAACACAGACTTCACCTCCAAAGAGATCTATGTCATCGGACCATCAGACTCGTCTCTGGCTATAGGTTCTGAACCACGTGCGCCCGTGCCCATTGAATCTGATAGGGCATCGATCATGGAGTTTACCTCCGCGGATATCTTTCAGCACTCACCCTTGGGCGACGTGCTAAATTCATTAAATTCTCTCTCTTTGTCAGGAGAGTCCTGGCCAAACTATGTCCGGCTTGAGTGGGAAGCGGACGATGAAGAAATTCGTACCCCACCCACCACCCACTTAATAGCCATTGTCGATGACTTAACCGACACACTTGACTTCGACTCCGAAAACATCGACGGTATGGACGACGATGCTGGAGATGAATGGGAACCACCGCCCACGGGGCGCTGGACAGCCACCTCATCATATGATATACACATGGTGGATACACCCAAGGAAAACAATGGCGATGAAAGGGATGCAACGGAGGATAATCCCCTCATGAAGAAACCAAAGCGACGGTGCAGGCGTCGCTCTAAATCCCGCCACAGTAAAAAAAGCGATAACAGCGCAAGAAAAAATAACACCCCGGTCGACTCCAAAGGAAACGACGACCCCATGGGCCCAGCGATGGAGCAGGATGAGCCAGGGGACGCTGAACATAGTCCGGAGCCAATATCCGATGACAGCGATCCCGACGGTAAAACTCATCAACCTGCCTCCGGAGAGGAGGATAGTCCGGACGACGATGCACTCATCATCCCGGTAAAACACTTGGAACAAGAGAACCTCCATAGAAGGCTTATTGCCACCGTGAGGAGCTTGAAGAAGCAGAAGCAAAGGCTTAAGGCCGCGCAGGATATGCTCAACTGCAGATGGAACAAAGTGCTAGACACTGAAGAAAAATACGGTGACGGTCGCCAAGAGCTACCCAAAACACAAGCCGCTGTCTGAATTCAACGATGAGGCCATAGAGCCCATTCCGCCAAAAAATAATACGGCCGATCAGCCGGACCGACCACCCCGTGGCCGCGACAGGACGGCTAATGATGCCACACACAAGTCAGCACACGATTTACGTGAGCTCCTGGACAAAAAAGTCGGTGTGAACAGGTCCATCTATGGATCTAGAAAGCGTGCCCCGACGCAGGATCACAACCACCAAAATGATCATATTGATCGAATACTAGCTCGGAATCAACACCAAGCACAACAACCGTCAACAGCATGCCATGACACATCCAAATACAGGGGTGCCGCGTACCCCCTGTGCTTCACTGATGAAGTGTTGGATCATGAATTTCCAGAGGGATTCAAACTCGTGAATATAGAGGCATACGACGAAACGACAGTCCCTGGGGTCCGGATTGAGGACTTTATCCTTCATATCCACATGGCTCGCGGAGATGATCTCCACGCCATTAAATACCCGCCCCTCAAGTTGAAAGGACCAACTTGGCATTGGTTGAAAAGCCTCCTCGAAAAATCAATTGGAAGTTGGGAGGAACTTGAGGATGCTTTCAGGGCCAATTTTCAAGGGACTTATGTCCGACCTCCAGATGCAGACGATTTAAGTCACATAATCCAACAACCCGGAGAGTCGGGCCGTAAGCTTTGGAACTGATTTCTCACTAAGAAGAATCAAATTGTCGACTGCCCGGATGCCGAAGCCTTAGCGGCTTTCAAGCACAATATCCGAGACGAATGGCTCGCCAGACACCTCGGCCAAGAAAAGCCGAGGATAATGGCAGCCCTAACCAGCCTTATGACCCGCTTCTGCGCGGGAGAGGACAGCTTGTTGGCCCATAGCGGCACCAGCGACCCAGGCACATCCAAAATTAGGGATGGCAACGGGAAGCCCCAATGCAACAAAAACAAACGTCGAAACAATGAAGACAGTCCAGATAACACGGCGGTCAATGCCGGACTCAGGGGCTCTCGACCCGGTCAACGGAAAAAGCCATTTAATGGCAGCAGAGATGGACCGTCCAGCCTAAATAAGATTCTAGGCAGATTATGTCATATTCATGGCACCCCCGAAAAACCTGCAAATCACACCCACAGAGAATGATGGGTTTTCAAGCAGGCCGGCAAGCTAAACACCAAACACAAAGGAAAGGAGATGCCAAGTGAAGACGAAGATGAGCCTCGCCAACCGAACACTGGAGGATAGAAAAAATTCCCACCAGAAGTCAAAACAGTAAATATGATTTACGCAACTCACATACTGAAGAGAAGGCGCAAACACGCACTTCGAGACGTATATGTTGTAGAGCCCTTCGCCCCCAAAATCAACCCTTGGTCGGCCTACCCGATCACTTTTGATCGCAGGGATCATCCGACTAGTATTCGGCACGGAGGATCGGCTGCATTGGTGCTCGACCCAATAATTGACGGACACCATCTCACCCAAGTCCTTATGGACGGCGGCAGCAGTCTTAATCTGATATATCAGGACACTGTCTGCAAAATGGGGATAGACCCATCAAGAATCAGCCAAAGTAATACTACCTTTAAAGGAGTAATATCAGGCGTCGAGGCCCGCTGCATGGGCTCTCTAGTACTAGAGGTTATATTCGGTTCTCCCGACAACTTCATGAAGCGAAGAATTAATCTTCGACATTGCTCCATTCCGAAGCGGCTATCACGCACTACTCGGAAGAGTGGCCTTCGCTCCTTTCAACGCAGTACCGCACTAAGCCTACCTTAAACTCAAGATGCCCGGTCCACATGGCGTCATCACAGTTAGCGGAAACACAGAGCGTTCCTTACATGCGGAAGAATATGTGGCGGCTTTAGCAGTCGAACACTGAGCGGCCTCTCCAACCAGAATACATGATCGGTCGTCAAGACCACGGACACGGTTAGACGAGTCCGGCGCACCGCCGGTGGTAACAGCCCAGATAAACCTGAGTTTAGGTCTATGGATATACCCCCATAGGTGGTGCTAGGGGCTGCCCGCATGTAAAAATGGCCCATAGTTCGGCTTGACCCTATTAATACAATAATAGATTGCATTTTCATGGTTCATTGAAAATAATCAACTTCTTCGCACGATTACACCAGACTCTTTTACCTGGGTTTTTCCTTTTTACAGATGATCATCGTGCTACACCCTTCCAGGATACGGCGCAACAGAGACAAAGGCGTAGACATGCAGCAGGGCCCCGCTCAAAGGTTTCTCTTTAGATTAAGCCCCTGTGTAAACCTTCTTTAATGTCTCTTGTTTCTTGACACCCTCCGGGCACTTAACACACCCGAGAGGGACTCTAGTTATTGGCATTTCGTAACACCAGACTAATGCATGTACTTGGAAATTCGGGATTCATTGTCGAGGGCGCTATTCAGCCCAGTATATGTTACAAAGTCCGAATACCCTCGGGAGTGTTCGGCATCGCGAGTTTGGCCTTATATGCATCAGCTCCGAATCATGTCTTTGGTCAAATATTGGGTTTGCCCGGCTCCTAGGTTTTGTTACCTTACATTCCGTTTTATTCGCTAAGGCGGCCAAAGGAGAACTACTGCGATTGTGCCCTGGTTATTCCGGATGAGCACCTCAGTAGAGAAAGCTGAAAACTGACTGTCATGATACAGCGAGAGACTGGTCAACCACTCGATGACTTAGCGGAATCTTCGCGATTCCTCCGCATTAACGAAGGACCGGTTTCCCGGTCACGTATGCGCACGCACCATATTCGGATAAACGCGGGCATACCAGGGGCTATATAGTAGCCCCACCGTCAAACTCCTATGGCTAAGTGAAAGTGTTAAAGCTATATAGTCTGATTGCCTCGTTCTCCACACTATCACCTCCTTAATGGACCAAGACGTTGGATCAAGTGTGATTACGTGTTTCTCCAAACACCCCCGCGTTATACGCGAGGGGGCTGAAGCCGATGACTGCAAACTTTCAGGTTATATATACATACATAAACGGACGCACAGGAGGCACTATAATACTTTCGGGAAAAAGTATAAACACAACCTTTATAATCAAACTAGCATTGTTTTTACAATCAAGATACATGTCACTCGAACATTGTACTCTTCGAGCACTGAGCCTCTATTAAACGGGCGCCTTCTAGGACTTCTTCAAAATAGTGCTCGGGTGTGTCCTGGCCTCCGGTCGGACCCCTGGTTACAATAGCGGTGGCCTCCATCCCTGCCCAGTATGTCTTAACACGGGCAAGAGCCATCCACGCACCCTCTATGCACGTCGAGCTCTTTACAGCGTCGATATGCGGCACAGCACGAAGAAATCATTGCACTAAACCAAAATAACTACCCAGACTTGGTTCCTTCGGCTAGAGATGATCTACGACAGACCTCATAGCAAGCCTGGACAACCTATGGAGCTTGGCCCACTCGGCCATTTACTCATTCAACAGCAGTGGACGCTTTAGAGCGCTGAACTGCGACCAAAACAATCTTTCCACTTCATGATCTTTTTTATCTTTGAAATACTCAGTCGCATCAGCAGCACTCTTTGCCAAATCCAAGTACTTGTCTGCAGAACTCCATAATTGATCAAGAGGGGCATAATTCGGATCGCCGAACTTCGTCTGCAATAAAAAGGGCCTCCCAGCTGTGATATCTCCGGCTTGACGAAGCTCCTCCCGTGCAGCTCTGATTTCAGAGCGCGTTTCCTTGGCTGCTTCTAAAGCCTTCTTCAAGTCAGCCGCTTTTGTTTGGCTTTCCCTTTCGAGGAGTTTATAGCGGCTGGCGGCATCTCGCAGCTCAAGAGCCATGCATGCTATTTTATGTTTGCTCCGGTGATAAGCGGCCTGTTCGGCTTTTAACTCCTCGGCCGCTTTCAGGGCGGCCGCATCACTTCTCCTAGCTTGTTCTTTGGCTTGCGCAAGCTCCGCCCGAAGGGTCTCAACGGCGGCAGCTCCATCTGCAATCAAAGCATATTATAGATACTAGCATCATGCTCCTCTTAATAATTGCTGACCACCAGAATATACATACCCTGTGCCTCGTCAAGCCGCTTGTTCACAAGCTGATGTCGGCATCCGCCACTTCAAGTTTCCGCCTCAATTCGGCAAAATTTGCAGTCCGGTCAGCCACCGGACCCTCAGCCGCCTGCACATAACGCAACACGATCATTACCTGGGACTATGATCCTCTGTTTGCCGCCTCGGGACGGCAACCAGAGTCTCAGGGGCTACTATCTATATAGAGCACACCTAGCATGTGCGGTACAGCCGAAAATATACATATTACTTTGCGTACCTCAAAGCCTTTGAGCAGGCTCATAAAAGCTTCAGCCAATCCACTTTTGGCGGATGAAATCCTCTCAAACACCGTACCCATTAAAGTACGATGCACCTCTGAGATAGCCGCTCGCTCCAGAAAGCATGTCAGTGTGTCCGGCTATGTGCCGGACAATCCCGGACTCTTCTTGTTGCTCTCCTTGGGTGCTGAATACTCTGGCTTCTGGCGGCCAAAGCATTAACTTCTGGCCTTGACGGATCAGGAGAAATCCTCCATGAAGACACCTCGGGGTCGTCCGTCCCATGGGGCGGGGAGGTAGGAGGAGGCGTTTTGCTCTCCATCATCTCCAGAAGAAGATCCCCCAAAGACGAACTCTGTTGAGAAGGGCTACAAGCCGGACTGCAACAGATAGGTCTCGGTTATTATTCTCAAAGATAAAGCAGGATATATTTACCAAAGTACTTTTGATTCACTTACAGCTTGGTGGTGGGCTGGCCCGCTTGCAGGCGCTGTGCGGTAAGGACGCCCTCTGGGGCAGGGCCCCTGGCGAGGGTTTCTTCCCTCGTTTGGAAACCTCCGCTTCCAAGTCTTCGGAGGCGGCCCTTTTCTTCCCGTGGGGGGAGGGGATTTTACATTCATCTCCCCGACTATCCTCCTTCATGGAGAAATTAATTCCCCCGGTTTGGATGTGTAATGTATGAAGTCCGCTCTCGGCTTCTCTATTCCTCCCTTCATCTTCTCCTGATGGCACTTAATAGGGTGCGCGCTTAAGCATCCTGGTTAGTACAGGATCCTCCAAGCCTTCGGGAAGAGGGGCCGAACACCTGATCCTCTCAGCCTTTCGTATCCAGTCCTGTTCGAGAGCAATTTTTCATATTGATGTTGTGTCAAATAAAGACAGCATGCTCGGTCGCGGAATTACTTACTTGGGTATCTGGACGGTTGCAGTTGACACCCGCATCCTCGGTGGTGTCCGGACACTTTAGTTGTGATCCGAAGAACAATCTGTACATCCCTTCGAGCGTCATGCCAAAGAATTGTTGAATAGTTCGCCGGTCCTTCTGGGTTGAACTCCCACATACGGAGAGATTGACGTTGGCACGGCAGGACCCGACGAACTAGCATTACTTGCATTACCTTGACAAGACTGACATCCCTCTTAAGAAGATCCCAAATGCGGCTTTGCAATGTCAGAATGTCATTAGCTGGCCCCTAGTCCAGTCCCTTGTTGACCCATGACGCCAGTTGAGGCGGAGGGCCCGAGCGGAAGGTAGGGGCGGCCGCCCGCTTTGTGCCTCGGGGAGCTATGATATAGAACCACTCCCATTGCTATAAGTCAGACACCTCTGGAAGGAACCCTTTGGCCATAGGGCATCGGCGCTTTTTCTTATTATAGCGCCTCCGCACTCAGCATCTCACCCATCGATCATCTTCGGCTTTGTATTGAAGGTCTTGAGCCATAGGCCAAAGTGTGGGGTGTTGCGGAGGAAGGCTTCACACACGACGATAAACGACGAGATGTGAAGGATGGAATCCGGAGCTAGATCGTGAAAATCTAGCCCGTAATAGAACATGAGCCATCTAACAAAGGGATCAAGACTAAAGCCTAGCCCTCGGAGGAAGTGGGAAACAAATACAACACTCCCGTTGGGTTCGGGAGTGGGGATGACCTGCCCTTGAGCAGGCAGCCTGTGCGGGACTTCGGCGGTCAGATACCTGGCCTCTCTAAGCTTCTTGATGTCCTCCTGTGTGACAGAGGAGGCCATCCACCGACCTTGAAGGTTGGATCAGGACATGATTGAAGGTCCGAAGCGCTTAAGCCTGAGCTTTGGGTGTTGGACCTCGAGGTGGGGGAAGGATCGAGCGTGGGAAGAAAGGGACAGGCCTTGGTCCCTCTATAAAGGGGGTGAATATCAAGCATCCTCCGTGTGACCGTTTGGAACTCGCCTAAAATCGAGGAGTCATACTAACAGGCGCAGTTGGGTTACCCACAGCCGTATTGATGAGAATCCCGTGATAAGGGGAACACGATCTCTGCCTCGACAAGACGTGCCAATAAAAACCCTCGCAATACGTGTAGTGGCAGGCTGGGAAAAATGGTTCGTAATAACTGGGCGCGGCGTGATGTCACACTATGAAAAGTTGTCAGCAGATTAGATTTGTGGAATATTGTGCTCTCTACGGTGGTAAGTGGAAATTATTTTGCAGAGCCAGACACTACTCAATACAACAGGTACTTAGGGATTTTGGAGAAGAACCCGCCTTGCAATGCCGAAGACAATCTGCGCGCCGGACTCATCGTCATTGAAGCCTGGTTCAGGGGATACCGAGGGAGTCCTGGATTAGGGGGTCCTCGGACAGCCGGATTATATACTTTGGCCGGACTGTTGGACTATGAAGATACAAGATTGAAGACTTCATCCCGTGTCCGGGTCATACTCTCCTTTGCGTGGAAGGCAAGCTTGTGATTCGGATGTGTAGATCTCCTTCTCTGTAACTGACTCTGTGTAACCCTAGCCCCCTCCGGTGTCTATATAAACCGGAGGGTTTAGTCCGTAGGACAAGAACAACAATCATAATCATAGGCTAGCTTCTAGGGTTTAGCCTCTACGATCTCGTGGTAGATCAACTCTTGTAATACTCATATCATCAAGATCAATCAAGCAGGAAGTAGGGTATTACCTCCATCGAGAGGGCCTGAACCTGGGTAAACATAGTGTCCCCCGCCTCTTGTTACCATTAGACTTAGACGCACAGTTCGGGACCCCCTACCCGAGATCCACCGGTTTTGACACCGACACCCACCGGACGGGCCACCGTATTTTGCGGGGAAAAAACGTGTCCCACTGAATGCTGGGACCTACCAGCTACATCTTCGTACGCAAGGAAGTGCGTCCATATTACGGGCAAAAAAAATGATTCACCCCCTGACTGCTGGGACCCACCAGCTACATCTTCACATGCCAGGAAGTGCCTGACAGTCGGGATCCACCTGGTCAAAGCGTACATAGCATTGCCATTCTGGTCGCGAACGTGTACGTACATATGATCTGTCTATCTGCAGGCTGCAGCGATGAACCGTGGCCGTGTAAGGAAGCGCACGTGTCGTAGTAGAGGCGCGCATGTAGCATGTACACGTACATACAACGGCCAGGGTGCAAGAAGGTGGGGTCTCGAGCGCGTACTCGCGCATATATATATGGACGGCCAGGGCTTGTGTACATGGAGAGGCAACAGACAATAGCAACGGTGTCCTATTCATCGGGCAGCGAACTGACTGGATGGGAACGGAGAAACATCGTCCTATTCATCGGGAGGCAACCGACTGGATTGGAATATGTCGTGTTCATCAGGAGGGCTTGGACGAAACAGCCGATGGAAACGAGGCTTGGCGTACCGCAGAACGAAGGAAACGGCCTTGTGTTCGACCTGTGATGGTCGAAACGGGATCCTGTTCATCAGGAGGGGTTTGGCGTACCGCAAAATGGGGGAAACGAACTTCTGTTGGACCTCCTACGATCGAGACGGGGTCCTGTTGATCGGGAGGGGTGTGGCATACCACAAAACAGAGGAAACGGACTTGTGTTGGAGCGCTACGGTCGAAACGGGGATCCTGTTCTTCGGGAGGGGTGTGGCGTACTACAAAACGGGACTCCACGGGATACTATTCATCTCCACCGTCGACCTCCTCTAGCCTCCATGGGCTACTGTTCATCCACCGTCAACCTCCTCCATCCTACACCTGTGAATGTTCATCCACGGGCTCCTGTTCATCCAGCCTCCACTGTGCGCTACTCCACCGACTACTGTTCAACCAGCCCTCTCCACGGGATCCTGTTCAACCACCCCTCCATGGGCTACTGTTCATCCAGCCCTCCACTGGCTACTATTCATCTAGCCCTCCATGGGGCCCTGTTCATCCACCCCCAACCGGCTCAATCAATCGAGGTCCTGTTCATCCAGCGGCAACGGCCTCTACTACCACGGGGTCCTGTTCATCCAACCCCCCACCAGGAACTGTTCATCCACCCCCCAACAACGCTCATTGTTCATCCTGAGGCAGCATCAATCGACTTCAGTTAGCAGCAGCGGTGAAGGAATCGCTCGATCGGGTTCAGTTAACAGCCATCGACCGATCGCTCGGGTTTAGTAACGTGTAGCCTGCAGTGCAACCGCTCGGGTTCAGTTAGAGCCCAACGCCTCGCACCCACGCGCGTGTGTGTATGAGAGGAACGTGCAAACCTCCGTGCATCGCTCGGCCCCGACCACCCACCATAACCGGGAACGCCCTAATATTTTCCTCGCCCTCGCTTCTACCATGGTTTTTTCCGTCATGGACGGCCCAAAGAATGTCATGCAGCTGCGTCTCCGGCCCACCCAGGACGAAAAGCCCATTTTCTGTCATGATTTTTTGTCATAGAAGTAGGAGCCCACCACATCTATGATGATACCGGGTTTTGTCACAATTATCATAGAAGTGTCATAAGTATGACAGAAAAAGTTTTCGTTCGGCCCAAAATGTCAAGGATGTGTCTTTTTTTTGTAGTGAAAGAAAGAGAAGTAATGTATGGAAGGGAAATGAATGCTCCCTATGGTAGCTTGTGTGATATCTCTTGTTTCTCCCATGGTGATGCTAGCAAGGAAATCATTATATTCAGATTTGTGAGGTTCACTAAAAATGCCCAATGTGGGATTTTGCAAGCAGTGTTAAAATCTTCAAGGTCCATGGTATATGATTTATCATAAAGGTCAAATAAAATAGTGTGAGTGTTGCGCTTAGATTAAAAGTTAAACCTCCGCACAAAGGAATCAGTGAGGTGATAGTATTGGCGGCACTTATCTGATATGAAGTCCTCAAGATCAGCATCAAATTCATCCTTGAAGCCAGCTTGGATCATAAATTCATCCGACAGCCATTCGCAAGGACGCACTGGAGCTTCTCTTCGTGGTTCAAGATCCGGCTCACATACCGCAAGCCTCGGTGCTTGCTTCCTTGAAGAACCACCTTGGTACATTTTCCTAAACATTTTTCTTCTTCTGAAAAATTTCTGACTTTTTTAGTGACTCAAAATAAAAGTGAACCAAACTCAAAAAGTTTGATAGCAACTACTCCCACAAGTTCCTAGAGGCTATATTATGCATTAAAACTACTTTGGACCATATAAACTTGACATGCAAGCTCAAAAACAGGGTCACCTTAGCAGCAAAAATTTGCAATAAATAAAGCACTAAAACAAAAAATAATTAGACCATTGGAGGAGTCACATACTGAAGAACAATCCCCCAAACCAGTTTTGTGAATGGAGCTTTGAGCAAGGATATCGAAAACGCCAGCAAAACGAGCAAGAACACGAGTTTTAGCTACGGGGTGATCTTTTTTGGAGGAAGACAAAGTGTGTGGGTACTGGAATAAGTGGAGATGGGGGGCACGCCCAGGGGGGTAGGGCACGCCCTCCACCCTTGTGACCAAATGGAGGGTCCCCCTATTGTGTTCTAAGTGCCAGAAATTCTCAAATATTCTACCAAAAATCATACTCAATTTTCAGGGCATTTGGAGATTTTTTATTTTCAGGGTATCTTTTTATTGCACGGATAATTCAGAAAACAAGCAGAATAAACTATTTTTTTGCTTTATTTAAACTAAATAACAGAAAGTAAAAGAAGGGTACAGAGAGTTGTGCCTTCTAACTTCATCCATCTCATACTCATCAAAAGGAATCCACTAACAAGGTTGATCAAGTCTTGTTAACAAACTTCTTCTGAATAACATGAAACCGGAGAATTTTTTACTAACACTATGTTACCTCAACAGGGATATATGCATGTCCCCAATAATAATAATATCATTTTTCTTTTTGACAGTAGGAAGAGGGAATTCAAATCCTCCAATAGTAATAGTTGAGAAATTTCCAATAGAATTAATACTATGAACTTGAGGTTGTTTCTTCAAAAAGTGTACCGTATGCTCATTATATTAACATGAAAAGTGACATTGCCTTTGTCGCAATCAATAACAGCCCCTGCAGTATTCAAAAAGGGTCTACCAAGGATGATCGACATACTGTCCTCCTCAGGAATATCAAGAATAACAAAGTCCATTAAAATAGTAACGTTTGCAACCACAACAGTCACATCCTCACAAATACCGATGGGTATAGTAGTTGATTTATCGGCCATTTGCAAAGAGATTTCAGTAGGTCTCAACTTATTCAAATCAAGTCTACGATACAAAGAGAATGGCATAACACTAACACCGGCTCCAAGATCACATAAAGCGGTTTTAACATAGTTTCTTTAGGGTTTTTATTTATGTGCCCCTGGTTCACTAGCTCTACTCATTCATCCCCACTCTGTTAACTTTTGCTCACTTTTCCCCACTCCCTTGCCCGAAACCCTCAGAACAGGTTATAATGGACATTGTTGTCGGGTCAATGCCTTTGACCGTTAACTCTAATGAGTGGGGCCATGTATACGTGGGCACATGCAAGACTGCGGTCGTGGGGTAGCACGTGTCCATGGACATGCCCGAAACGTCCCATCGTATAAATAGGGGCAACCACCTCCATCGCCCCTACCATATTCCCCCAAATCCCCTCCCTACCGTATCGTCTTCCTCTCTCCCACCGGCGTCGTCTCGCTCTCCTCCACTGCCTCCACCGCACCATCTCGCTCTCCCCCACCGCATCCTCTTCCTCACCTTCATCACCTCCTTCTGTCAGATGGCCGACACTCGTGGCGACACCAGCGCAGCGGCCGGAGATGTAGTAGAGCTGTAGGGCACGGTGACCGTGGATGTCGGCGGCGTCCATGGCGGTGCGGGGAAACTCGCAACCGCTGCGGATGTGGAGAAGGATGTGGTGGGCTTCATCTTAGCATTGTAGAAGGTGACGGCGTTGAGCGGCGTAGTCCATCCCGATACCCCTGATGCGCCGCCTGCCGTGGAGCAGCTGGTATTTGCACTTGCTTAGCTTGTAGAGTTAGTTGCTCCCTAATTGCATTGGTTAGATTTTGATTCATGCGATAGTTCAGATGGTTAGAGTAGTTGGTTTGACGGCTGGGTCGAGGTTTTCTGTATTGGGGAGATGGGTTTTTTTACTAGGGTTTGTTGGATAAATTCATTGCAAAAATGCTAGATAGATATGTATGAGAGATAGGGATCTCTATGCTTCAATGCTACACAGATGCATGCTTATTAGATTTGTTTTTAGTGCTCACAAATTGGGGGTTTTAATGCTACTCGGATTCGTTGCCTTATATTGGGTCCCTAATAGATTTGTTTTTGAATGCTACTCAGATTGGGGTTTTGAATGTCATATGCCCAAATGGAATCCATTGATTAAGAAGTTAGTTATGTTTAGAATCACAATCCTACCATATGAATCACAATATAAATTTGGATGTCATAACCAAAAGTAACCCTTGATTCATTTGTATATAAATTTGTCCACAATATGTAGTTATATTAGCTCTATTGCTCAATTTGTGTGCATGACAATGGAAAATGCAAAACAATGATCATAGTATATTGGGAGTATATTTGCCCTATGATCAATGTGTCATGTGTGCATATCTAAATTTCAATTGGCTTCCGTATTTACCAGTGATGGATGTAACTGTATGTTCAGGAGGATGATGGTTGGGGGGTAGAAAGAGGAAGTTGGCCCAGTACGGGCCGTATGATCCAGAGGAAAGTGACGGCAAAGAATATGAGGTAAGCCTACTTGAAATTTAGATTGTTCATTTAGTTCCTTTGACATAGTGTATCCAAGAATCTATAATGTATTAATGTAACTCATTCATGTGTGCAGTATGATTCTGGAGAAGAAGTGTACAAGGGCAACATCGCATCCTTCACAGCCAAGGAGGTGGTGAAGATCAAGGCCAAGTGAGTTGCTTCCTTCTACAACCGCAAGACCAAGAAGTGGCACTGCCCCTACCGCACCACCAAGCCAAAGCCAAGGGATGGCCGCTTTGATTACCTTGTGTCTCATGCAGATGATGTAGCGATTCGCAGGGAGGACTACATGATCAGGGGGTAGCATGCTGCCCTCACGAAGGCCCTGACTCTGGCGTGATATGTAGATGTGATGTTGTGAACTGAATATTTATGTTTATCTATTGGGTTACTTTTGGTTTGTTGAACTAAATCTGGTTGATTATGGTTTGTTGAACTGAATTTAGTTTTCATGAATTTGGTTATGGTTGGCTATGTTGATGCTAGTAATCTGGTTGCTATCTATATTTGTCTGTCCTTAAATTTTCCTGTGGTATATTTGTCTGTCCTGAATCTATGGTTAGTTATGTTTAGATGTTGTGAACTATGATTTTAGGTGCTGCAATGATCACACATGTTGATCACACATGTTGTTTTAGTGTTGCTTCACTAATCACACATGTTGTTTCAGTGTTGCTTCACTGATCACACATGCTTCTTTTTCACTGATCATAAAGGAGTTTTATCCTAATTATTTGTCTCATGTTTATTAATCAAATCAAATGCATGCATTTTACCACCAACATGTTTCATTATCCGATGTTTTCAACTGACATTCAACTGGACAGTATAAATTCAAGAAAATGCAAAAACAAATAAAACCTTGGCAAACTATCTATGTTTGTGTACGAGATCATGTGTGCAAAATTTGAAGTGATTTAGAGGAGGTCAAATAAATTTGAATTTGAGAAATGTGCTCCAAATGAGCTCCCAGGCTAGGGTAAACAGCCCATTTGTAGTCAAGTTTTTTTGGACCTACTCTAAATGAGCCAAATGTTTTTTTATTAACACATATTCATTTTCCATAGCGTAGATTCGAAGTCTCACTATTTTTTGAATTAATCTTCATATTTTTACATTTTCTTTTGAAAACATATGCTTTAATATAAAAACTATTAAAACACGTTCGAAAAATGAAAATGGAAAACTAAGTTCACATCCTTCTTATTCACTTTGAAATAAAGCTTAGGTAATTTTTTGATTTTTTTTTATTTTTCAAAAACAAAAGGTAACCCTACCTCCTCTCCTTGAACTCTATGAAATCATGTACGTGAGAGCTCATATGTGTGAAGGTTTTCTCATGAAAATGACCATAGACCAAGTTTATAATTTTTGGTTGGTACATTTCACATAAGACAACATTGTCTGCAGGTTTTATATTTTTTTATTTTTAAAAAATTAATGGTGCTGATTTCACCTCGATCGTGCCAGCTAGGTTATTTTTATGAAAATGACCATAGACCAAGTTTAGTACTTTTCCTCGTTAGTTTGTCTTATAAAATGATGAACGACGAAGGTTTCATATTTTTCGATTTTTTTAAATTAGTTATGCTCAGTCAAAGCCTTCAAAACCCCATTGACCAGCTCAAAACCCCTCTAAACCCCACGGGGTTTATCCTAACCCTAGATCCCAACGTCGGTCGTCCGATCATACACTCGCGCCAAGCAACAGCCCTCAAATCTGGTCTTCTAGAAGGAATTGGGTGGGCTGGCTGCGTGCGGGCTCCACGCCGTTGGATCACAAGGACGGCCATGCATCATTGGATCATGGGGCGATTCGCAAGAGGCAATCCTACTGGTTGTGCTCGGCTGCTCTCCCACCACTGACTCCGCGAGAAAACGTTGTTATTGGGCCCAAAAGGAAACCAAGCTCTGGTTAGGTCATCGAATTGCGTCGTTTTTTGCATCGTTTGCTCTGTTTTTGGTGAACGTGTTGGCTCTGTTTTTTACATCGTTTGAAATCAATTTATGTTGCCTAGCAAAATTTAGTTCTTTTTGTTCTATACAAATGCAAAATGACCAAATTTTTAAGGGCCATATTTATTTTTATCATGCAAAATGGCCACAAACTATTCAAAAATTGTCTCTTTTTGTTCATATAATATATATGACCATGGATTCCCACACGTGCAATTAGCTTATTTTTCTTCTTCTTTTCAAACCACCGTTTCCCACGCGTGTACACTCCCGATGTTGCGGTGGGTTTGAAAATGGGCCACTTCACATTTTACCCCGTTATTGCCACGACCAAATAACACATAGCACTACGGATATTTAAGCCACCCTCTGCCTCTGCCATCCCTCATCTATCTCCCATCCTCTCTGCCATCTGCCCTTCTTACTCTTCAACCACTTCTCCTTCTTCTAGAACATCCTTAGCCATGCAGTACACCGGACCAACCTACCACTTCCCACCCACCGTGTCGGAGAGGCTCTACCCTCCTGGCGTGTATGTTGAGCGCACACTACGTGTGTGGGCGATATCAAGGTGGAGGACCGCAAGGAACTTCACCGAGTTCTTCCTCGCGTTTGGCTACCACCACCTCCCGCGGGGATCTCCAAGGATGTTCCGTGTCGAGGACGTCATCCAAAATGGGGTGGTGGTTGCTCTCCTTGCCCACTTCACCAACACATTTGACGCCTTCTACCTCCTCGGCCGGGTGTTTTGGTGTGGCTGTGAGTTCATCGCTTTCACCACCCACAACATGTTCACGGAGTACACCAACATCTTCTGCACGGCGTCGCACATGCACACTCTTTCGTACCCCATCGACAATGCCCTGGAGGAGCAGTCAAGGGCGCCCGGAGGAGGAGCGAGGTGGAGAAGGCGGCGTCTAGGTTCTAAAACCTCTATCTATTTTTCTTTTTTGAGTCTATGTTATGTTAAGTTGTAATTGAACTATGTTGGAGATGCTATGGGCTTGTTGGCCCTTTTATTAAGTTTTCTATATATTCTATTATGAAGTTCTTCCTAGTTTCAACTATGTGATCGTGCTATGGGCTTATTGGCCCTATCTACATATTTGTTGATTGTTTTCTTAGAGAGCTCACTTTGTTAGTAATCACCTAGTGCATGCAGCCACAACGAACCCTTCTTTTTTTACACAAGCCACAAATATGTAGCCACCTAGCTAGTGCATGCAGCCACAAAAATATAAAACATATTTGTTCAATTTATTTGTCGTAGCAAAACAGGTGCAGATGCGAGTGGATCAAAAAGGCTGCAAGTGATTGTAAAAATGATGCTCTAAATCGAGGAGACAAGTGTGCGATAAGAGAGGAGCCAGCGGCAGCGACCGTCATTGCATCCGTGGCGGCTGGCATGCATGAAAGCGGCTCAGTCAGTGCATCGTGGCGGCAGGCATCGGTGCATGCAGGCTCGGTCGGCGCATCGTGGCGGCGCGCATCGACCCATGTAGGCATGCTTACTGGGTGCATGCATAGAAGGCTTCTGTCATGGCGGCGCGCACAGGCATTTAATGCAAGGGATGGCCCAACGAAACCACGGCCCAATGGTCGAACAGCAACACCGCCCAATGCAGCCACACTTGCCAGAGTTAACGGTCAAAGCACTAACCCGACGACAACGTCCGTTTTGACATGTTCTGAGGGTTTCAGGTAAGGGAGTGGGGGAAACTGAGGAAAAGTTAATAGCGTGGGGATGAATGAGTAGAGTAAGGAACCAGGGGCACCGATGTAAAAAAACCCTTCTTTTAATGGAGCATGGTATAGTAGGTACTCCTGGATCTCCTAGTTTCTTTGGTATTCCACCCTTAAAAGTATAATTAGCAAGCATGGTGGAAATTTCAGCTTCCGATATCTTTCTTTTATTTGTAACAATATCTTTCATATACTTAGCATAGGAATTCATTTTAAGCATATCAGTCAAACGCATACGCAAAAAGATAGGTCTAATCATTTCAACAAAGCGCTCAAAATCCTCATCATCCTTTTCCTTAGATGGCTTAGGAGGGAAAGGCATGGGTTTCTGAACCCATGGTTCTCTTTCCTTACCATGCTTCCTAGCAACAAAGTCTCTCTTATCATAATGTTGATTCATTGATTGTGGGTTATCAAGATCAACAGCGGGTTCAATCTCTACATCATTGTTATTACTAGGTTGGGCATCAACATGAACATCATTATTAACATTATCACTTGGTTCATGTTCATTGATGGTTTCTTCGACTAGGGGTACTCACCATGTTGTCTCCCGATCAGTTAGATTGGGCCGAGGACCGCCATGGCCATATACTCATGGGCCAGTTCGGACAGTTGCCGCATACAAGGAATATTCCACAAGACTTGGTGATCAAGACAAGGACTCCTCCCCACCGGCGTATTCGGCTAGGACTCTTGTTATCCTAGGCCTCTAGTACATTATATAAATCGAGGCCAGGCTAGTCGGTAGATTATGACATTGCTCATCATACCTATAGGGTTTAGACCACAACATATGATCTCGAGGTAGATCAACTCTTGTAACCCCTATACTCATTAAAGTCAATCAAGCAGCATGTAGGGTATTATCTCATCAAGAGAGCCCGAAGCTGGGTAAAATCTCGTGTTCTTGTTACCATTGATCCTAAGATGCATAACTTGTCCCCCTACCCGAGATCCGCCAGTTTTGACACCGACATTGGTGCTTTCATTGAGAGTTCCGCTGTGTGATCGGCAAAAGGATCAATGGCTCGACTGCAGGTCAACTGCGATGCCGGCTTCTTCACCACCAGCTCGACTGGTCACCTTGGCTTGACCGAGGACTGTGCCCTACCTCCGATTGTCATGTTCGGACAAGGGCCTTCATCAACATCAACTCCGATCTCTATCAAGATCATGGAGGAGTCATCCATGGAGCTCGGGGGCTCAACGTCAACATGGCGCTCAGGCGACCGTGCTGTTTTTCTGGACAGCAAACTCGTATCCGCCGCCACCACCTCCTCGAGTGTCGCCTAAACGATTGCTTCGGTGGAATTATGTGGAATTAAGTCTACAACAACCCCGCAAAATTTCGTCGAGTTCCGATGGAGGAATCTCCGGCAATCTCCAATATACCGAAGCCCTGTTGAATCTGGACGAGAATCCGGACGAGTTTGGAGCGTGGTGTCCAGCATCTAGCTCGGACGTACTTTGCAAGATCCAACCGTTGATCGGATGCGGAATTCCCATATCTACCACCTACCAAAAATTTAACTCGATCCGACCATCCAAACTCCGGGAACCTTCCGATTAGTGCATCACTTTTCGGATTTGTTTTCTGCACGAGAATGAATCCGACCCGAGTTCATCTTCTTTATGAACGGGATTTCAGACATCCTTTTTGAAGGAAGTTTTAGTATGGTGTATTGTGTTTTATTCTCAAACACCCCCCATTAATATTAAAAGTATTTTTAGAATACGATCGTCACCATCACGCCGGTGTCAAACCGGCCTGACAACATCACTCCACGGCGGTTGTCGGTGTCAAAACCGGCGGATCTCGAGTAGGGGGTCCTGAACTGTGCGTCTAGGCGGATGGTAACAGGAGACAAGGGACATGATGTTTTACCCAGGTTCGGGCCCTCTCGATGGAGGTAAAACCCTACTCCTGCTTGATTAATATTGATGATATGGGTAGTAAAAGAGTAGATCTACCACGAGATCAGAGAGGCTAAACCCTAGAAGCTAGCCTATGGTATGATTGTTGTTCGTCCTACGGACTAAAACCCTCTGGTTTATATAGACATCGGAGAGGGCTAGGGTTACACAGAATCGGTTACAATGGGAGGAGATCTACATATCCGTATCACCAAGCTTGCCTTCAACGCCAAGGAAAGTCCCATCCGGACACGGGACGAAGTCTTCAATCTTGTATCTTCATAGTCCGGGAGTCCGGCCAAAGGTCATAGTCCGGCCATCCGGACACCCCCTAATCCGGGACTCTCTCAGTAGCCCCTAAACCAGGCTTCAATGACAATGAGTCCGGCGTGCAAATTGTCTTCGGCATTGTAAGGCGGGTTCCTCCTTCGAATACTTCATAGAAGATGCTTGAACACAAGGATAGTGTCCGGCTCTGCAAAATAAGTTCCACATACCACCTTAGAGAGAATAATATTTACACAAATCTAATCTGCTGACGTATTCCGTGGTGTGACATCATGCCATGGCCAAGCCTTTATTCGAGTCGTTTTACTGTCCCACCTCAGCGTGTTTAGCGAGGCGGTTTCCTTGGCACCTCTTGTCAAAGTAGAGACCGTATCCCCTTATTCCGGGATTCTCATCAACACGGGCGTGGGTAACCCAACCGTGCCATTGGTATGACTTCTTAATTGAAAGTGAGTCCCAAACGGTCACGGGGAGGGCTCTTGGTATTCAACCTCTTTATAAAGAGACCAAGGATCGACTCCTTTCTTTCAATCCAATCAAATCCGCCTCTCGCCTCGAGTTCCAACACCCAAAGCTCCAGATTCAGGCGCTTCGGACCTTCGATGATGTCCGGCTCCGACCTCCAAGGCCGGTGGATGCCTTCCTCCATTACGGAAGAAGACGTGCAAAAGCTGAGAGATGCCAGGTATCTAACCGGTGAAATCTCGCATAGGCGGCCTGCTCAAGGGCAGGCTATTCCCACTCCCCAGCCCGGTGAGAGAGTGGTGTTCACATCTCACTTCCTTTGGGGGCTAGGCTTCCCGATTGATCCCTTCGTGAGGGGGCTCATGTTTTATTACAGGCTGGAATTTCACGACTTAGCTCCGGACTCCATCCTCCAAATCTCATCGTTCATTGTCGTGTGTGAGGCCTTCCTCCATATTACTCCTCACTTCGGACTGAGGCTTAAGACCTTCAAGGTAGAACCGAAGATGATCGAGGGGCAGCACGCTGAGTGCGGAGGTGCTATTATAAGCAAGATTGTCGATGCTCCATGGCCCGAGGGCTCTTTTCAAGAGGAGTTCGGCTTGTGGCAACAAGAGTGGTTTTATATCACAGCTCCCAGGGGCACCAAATGGGTGGCGCCTCCTGCCTTTCGCTCGGGTCCCCCACCACAGCTGGCGTCATGGGTCAATAAAGGGCTTAACTGGGGGCCGTCCATGGACGTGCCCTTGTTGCAGGGCCGCATTCGAGATATCCTAGAAAGAGATATCAGTCTGGCCGTAGTGACGCAGGTTATGTTGATTCGTCGCATCCTGCCCTGCAAACACCGTCCCCTCCGTTTGTGGGAGTTTAATCCGGAAGGACCACAATCTCTCCAACATTTTATGGGCACGACGCCCGTGGAGATGTACAAATTGTTCTTCGGATCACAAGCAATGTGTCCGGACTTGTCCGAGGATGCAGGTCTGAGCTGCAATCACCTAGATACTCAAGTAAGTAGCCCTGTACCCGGACACGCTATCCGTACATTTATCATAAAACTGCCCTTAAAAGAGTTATCCTTTAAACAGGAGTGGATAGCGAAAGCAAAGCTTATCAGGTGTCCGGCCCCCCTCCCTGAGACCAGGCCGGATCCCGTGTTGACGAGGATGCTGGAGATTGCACCTTTGGAAGAAGGCGAAGAGGGGAACAAAGAAGCTACCGCCTCCATGAAGGAGGCTGTCAGGAAAGGAGGAATCGAGAATTTCTCTATCCAGGGAAAGAAGAGGACCACCTCTGAAGACCCGGAGGCGATGGCCTCAAAGCGGGGGAAGAAATCTTCGTCAGAGGGTATGGCGCCGGAGGGTGCCCCGGCCGCATTGCGCCCCCAAGGGGATCAGCTCTCCACCAAGCCGTAAGTAAAGAGAGGGGTTTCAAAATGAGAGACATCCCTATTGTATTTCTGAGGAAGATAACCGAAATTTTACCTTGCAGTTCGGATCTCAACCCTTCTCAGCAGAGCTCATCTTCAGGGGATCTTCGTCCGGAGATGATGGAGAGCGAAACGCCTCCCCCAGCCGTACCGTCTCGCGAGGCGGGCGACCCCGAGGTGTCATCTCGGAGGGTTTCTCTGAATCCGGCCTTAGAAAAAGTTCTGCGGACGAGTCCGGCACCGTCCGGTGCACGGTCGGAGGAGCTGAAGGATCTGCTCGGGCGAGCGTCTATCTCAGAAGAACACCGTGTGTTGATGAACACGGTGATTCGAAGGATTTCATCCGCGGAAAGCGGATTGTACGAGGCCGTCAGGAGTTTACTGACTGGTTTTGAGGTATGTGAAATGATGTACCTTTTGACAGATCCGCATATATAAAATGCGCCCTGTATAGATAGTAGCCCCTGAGACTCTGTGCATTGTCAAAAATGATGGTGCGCAGAGGATCATAATCCCAGGTATAATATGTCACCTTTCCTATGTAGGTGGCGAAGTGTTCGGTGGCTAGCCGGACTGATGAATCTGCCGAGCTAAAGCGGCAACTTGACGTGGCAGATGTCGACATCGCGCTTGTTAACGAGCGGCTGGATGAGGCACAAGGTATGTAATGTCTCCGAAGACATCTGGTAAGAGGAGCTTGATGCTCGTACCTTATAACATGTGTGCTTAATGCAGATGGTGCCTCTGCCATGGAGAACCTTTGGGCGGAACTTGCCCGAGCCAAGGAGCGAGCCAGGAAAAGTGATGCGGCTGCCTTAAAGGCGGCTGAAGAGCTAAAAGCCGAACAGGCTGCTCACTGCCAGAGCAAGAAGGAAATGGCCGAGATGGCTGTAAAATTGAAGAATGCTGCCGACCGCTGCAAGCTTCTTGAAAAAGAAGATAGGGTGGCACAGAAGGACCTAGAAAAGGTCACTGCCGAGGCCAAGGATACTCGCTCTACAATGAGAGCTATGAACGAGGAGCTATGTCAGGCCGAAGATATCACGGCTGGAAAGCCCTATATGCTGCGATGAAGTTCGGGGATCCTAAGTATGCTCCGTTGGACCGGAAGTGGAGTGTGGCGAACACTTATCTGGATTTGGCGGCAAGTGCCGCAGACACGACCGAACACTTCCGAGGTCTAAATGACCACGAATTGGAAGAACTTTTTTGGTCACAGTTCCACAATCCAGAGCGCCCACTTTCGGTATCCGATTGTTTGGCCACATGGGCGGAGCTGAACAGGTTATCCGGACTCACCATGAAGCATGTCGTGAGTCATCTGTGGCTGAAAGGGCCCGAGCCGAAGAGTTATTTTAGCTTGGTGCAGCAGTTCCTTGGTGCGGTGCCGCATATTGATGCAATGAAGAGGTCAGCATGCATAGAGGGTGCACAGATGGCTCTTGCCCGTGTCAAGACATACTGGGCAGAGATGAAGGCCGGTGTTGTTGCATCCCAAGATTCGGACGAAAGCCGAGTGCCTGCCGAGCACTATTTTGAGGAAGTTCTGCAGGGCGCTCGTTTAATAAAGACGCAGTGCTCGAAGGATGTTATGTTCGAATAACGTGTATTATTGTAAAACAATGTTTTGATGGCATATAAAAGCTTTTTATACTTGTGCTTTCAAGAATTAGAATACCTCCTGTGCGGCCGTTAATGTATATGTGTATATAACCTAAAAGATGGTAGTCGTTGGCTTCAGCCCCCACGCAGAAGGCGCATTTTCACACTTGATCCAACGTCTTGGTCCTATAAAGGAGGTGATAGCACAGCGAACTAGGCAACCGGACTATAATGCTTTATCACTTTCACTTAGCCATAGGAGTTTGACAGTGGGGCTACTATATAGCCCCTAGGGGCACCGCGCTCACCCGAAATTGGGGCGCGTGTGTGCCTGACCGGGAAACGACCCTTCGTTAATGCGGAGGAATCCTAAAGATTCCGGCAAGTCACCGAGTGGTTGACCAGTCTCTCACTATATCATGACAGTCAGTTTTCGGCTTTCTCTACTGAGGTGCTCGCATGGACGAACCGGGGCACAATTGCAGTAGTTCTCCTGGTGCCGCCTTAGCCGATAGAGCGGAACGTAAGGCAGCAAAACTCAGGAGCCGGGCAAACCCAACATTTGACCAAAGACATGATTCGGAGCTGATGCATATAAGGCCAAACTCGCGACGCCGAACACTCCCTAAGGTATTCGGTCTTTATGAAAACGGGCTGAACAAAAGCACTTGGTAAGAAGCCCCTGGTGTCTAGGTACGCGCAAAATTCTGGCATGGCCACATGCCAAGACGCCAGCCTCCTCCTCGGTTATAACAAAAAACCGGGGGATGTTATCAACAAGAGACAGTAAAAAAGGTTTACGCAGGGTCTTAATCTGAAAAGAATCCTTGAAATGGGTCCCTACTGCACGTCTACGCCTATGTCTCCGTTGTGCCGTATCCTGGACGGGTGTAGCACGGTGTTCATCTGTAAAAGAGAGGAACTTAGTTGAAAACAATCGTGCGAGAAATCTATGTTATATTAAATAAACAAGGTATAATACAGAAAATGGGTAGAATTGAGCTTTATTGTCTCTTGGTGTAAACGCGTGGAGCCCCTTGTACAGGGGTATGCGGCTAGTAAGCCTTTGTATGTTTATGTCGGACTCGTCGAGCCATGTCCGAGCTCTTGAACGACCTGTTTAGGTGCTTTAACTAGTAAAGCTGGTTTAGTGTGCGGCTGTCAAGGCAGCCGCACCATCGTCCACGCTCGAGGAACATTCGATATTTCCCTTTAATGAGATGATGCCTCGCGGACCGGGCATTTTAAGTGTAAGGGATGCATAATGCGATATTGCATTAAAGCGGGCGAAAGCTTCGCGTCCCAGTAGTGCTTGATAGCTACTTATGAATGGGCGATGTGGAAGGTTAGCTTTTTGCTTCGGAAGTTGTCGGGGGAGCCGAACATAAGTTCTAATAAGAGGGAACCCATACAATGGGTATCTGGGCCTGGCGTTACCCCTTGAAAGGAAGTGTTGCCATGGCGAATTATTGTTGGGTTTATCCCCATTTTGCGGATGGTGTCCTGGTATAGTAGGTTTAGATCGCTGTCGCCATCCATTAGGACTTGTGTAAAGTGGAGTCTGTCAATTATCGGATCTAATACCAAGGCAGTCCAGCCTGCGTTCCGGATACTTCTAGAGTAATCCTGATGATCAAAGGTGATTGGTTGTAACAACCAGTGGCGGGACTCCTCTGGGACAGGCCGTATGGCGCCTATCTCTATAGGCGCCACTCTATTTTTCCCTTTTGTCACATGAAGTGAATTTACTGTTTTGACTTCTTGTGGGAACTTCTTTTGTTCTCCGGTGCTCTACTTGTGGGGTTCGTCGTCGTCCTCGATTGGTATGTCGAGCCCCTTGTGTTTGGCGTTGAGTTTGCCGGATTGCTTGAAGACCCAACAATCTCTGTGGGTGTGGTTTGCAAGCCTCCCGGGAGTACTGTGGATTTGGCATGTTTTGTCCAAGATTTTGTTGAGGTTAGATAGCTCGTCCCTATTATCCTTGGGGGCGGCTTTTTCTGATTCTGCCGAGAGCTTTTGAATCCGTCATTGACTGCCGTGCTCTTCGGGCTGCTTCCCTTGGTCCGGCGCTGGTCCTTGCTACATCGCAGTTTCCCGTTTCCATCCCTGGATTCGGATGTACTTGGGTCGCTGGTGCTGCTCCTTGCCAACCAGCTGTCTTCTCCCGCGCAAAAGCGGGTCATGAGGCTTGTTAAGCGGCCATTGTTCTTGGCTTTTCTTGGCCGAGGTGTCTGGTGAGCCATTCGTCTCGGACGCTGTGCTTGAAAGCTGCTAAGGCTTCGGCATCCGGACAGTCGACTATCTGGTTCTTTTTAGTGGGAAATCTGTTCCAGAGTTTCTGGGCTGACTCTCCGGGTTGTTGAGTTATATGACTTAGATCGTCTGCATCCGGGGGTCGGACATAAGTCCCTTGAAAATTTGCAAAAAAAGCATCCTCGAGCTCTTCCCAACTTCCTATGGTGTTTTCGGGAAGGCTTTTAAGCCAATGTCGTGCTGGCCCTTTGAGCTTGAGGGGTAAGTATTTTATGGCGTGGAGGTCATCTCCTCTAGCCATGTGTATGTGGAGGATATAATCCTCAATCCAGACTCCAGGGTTAGTTGTTCTGTCGTATGCCTCTATGTTTACGGGCTTGAATCCCGCTGGAAATTCATGGTCCAGCACCTCATCGGTGAAACATAGGGGGGTGCGGCGCCCGTGTAATTGGGTGTGCTGCGATTTTCGGATATTTGTTGCGTTGCATTGCTTACTAGAGCTTGCTTTCTTGGCATGTAGATAGATCTGGTTGGGCCGTCTTTTTGATGCGAATCCTTGTGCGGATCGCGTGCCGGATTGAGTGTGGCGCCCTTTGCCGCTCTATGTTGGTCATGGGGTAGTCTATCCGACCTGGTGGCTTCCTTGTTTTTTGACTGTGGGGGCTCTAAGGCCTCCTCATCAAATTCCGGCAGTAATTTTCGCTTCAGATAGCTCTTTGTGTGGTGACTGTCGCCGTATTTGTGTGCGGAGTTGAGTACTTTGCCCCATCTGATTCTGAGTGCATCTTCCGCTGTTTTGAGCTTCTACTTTTTCAGGCTATGCGCAATGGCGACGAGCCTTTGGTGGAGGTTCTTCTGCTCCAGCAACTTGTCCGGCGTGAGGTCGTCCGGACTATTATCTTCGCCGGGGACGGGTTGTTCGGTTTGTTTATCCAAGTTGTCCTGTTCGGACGGTTGCTCGAGGGCATGTTCGTCGTCTGCCGGTTCGCCCTGCTCTATGGCTGGGTCTCTATCGAGGTGGGGTTTGGCGCGGCGCTTATGCCGCCGCTTCGATTGCTTTTCGAGGGAACGATCCCTCGTTGCGTCCCTTTGTTCCTCGTCGTTTTTTCTTTTGGGTGTGTCCACCATGTATACATCCTGAGATGAGGTGATTGTCCAGTGCCCTGTAGGCGTGGGTTCTTGGTCGTCTCTCTCATCAGCGTCCATACCATCGATGTCTTCGGAGTCGAAGTCGAGCATGTCGATTAAATCATCGACAGTGGCTACGTAGTGGGTGGTGGGTGGGCCTCGAATTTCTTCGTCGTCCGCATCCCAACCTTGCTGACCGTAGTCCGGCCAGGGCTCTCCTGACAAAGAGAGAGACTATAGTGAATTCAGGATGTCACCAAAGGGCGAGTGCTGAAAGATATCCGCGGCGGCGAACTCCATGATCGGCGTCCAATCGGGTTCGATCGGCAGGGGTGCGGAAGACTCGGAATCCGGAAAGGAGTCCGGCATGTTGGAGTCGCGAACTTCGCGAAGGACAAGACTGGTGTTCGGCTCGATCGCCGTAAAGATTGCAGCCCACGAGGCGGTATCCAGCCACCCGTCCTCGATCGGCGCAGTCGGCTCCAAACTAAGGGTCGGAGCGGACATCTGAGCGGCCTTCTGGGCACTGTCCGGTGGTAGAGCTGGATCATGCCCATCGTGATAGTGCGGCGCGCTCGGCTGTGGCTCGAATCCGTTGAAGACCAAGTCTCCGCGGATGTCAGCCGTGTAGTTCAAACTTCCAAATCTGACCTGATGGCCAGGGGCGTAGCTTTCGATCTGCTCTAGATGGCCAAGCGAATTGGCCCGCAGTGCAAAGCCGCCGAATACGAAGATCTGTCCGGGGAGGAAGGTCTCACCCTGGACCGTGTCGTTGTTGATGATTGGAGGAGCCATCGGGCCTAAAGGGGACGACACAGAGGAACTCTCAATGAAAGCACCAATGTCGGTGTCAAAACCGGCGGATCTCGGGTAGGGGGTCCCGAACTGTGCGTCTAGGCGGATGGTAACAGGAGACAGGGGACACGATGTTTTTACCCAGGTTCGGGCCCTCTCGATGGAGGTAAAACCCTACTCCTGCTTGATTAATATTGATGATATGGGTACTACAAGAGTAGACCTACCACGAGATCAGAGAGGCTAAACCCTAGAAGCTAGCCTATGGTATGATTGTTGTTCATCCTATGGACTAAAACCCTCCAGTTTATATAGACACTAAAGAGGGCCAGGGTTACATAGAATCGGTTACAATGGGAGGAGATCTACATATCCGTATCGCCAAGCTTGCCTTCCACAACAAGGAAAGTCCCATCCAGACACGGGACGAAGTCTTCAATCTTGTATCTTCATAGTCCGGGAGTCCGGCCAAAGGTCATAGTCCGGCCATTCGGACACCCCCTAATCCGGGACTCCCTCAGCGGCCGACCTGCACTAGACACGTCGTCGCTTTGTTGAGCCGAGCTCAACTTCTTTGGATCATCATCTCGGCCAGCCGAACAATAGTTCGGCATCGTGAAGGATAAATCGTCACCAACATCGCCGTCCCACGGATTACACGGAGCGGGCACACCGGCATCACCACACAGTCACTTCATCAAGCCAGCATTGACCAAGTCACAAGCTACGACCTGCATCGGCATGGCCGAACTGTTGCTTCATCAAGCCGATGTCCATCACGCCGAACTAGTTCAACACCTCGGCTGACACATTTCCTCACCGACCTACTCCGTCTCCTCGCCTGGACTGGGGGCTTCATCATCCCTTCATCAACTTACCTCGGAGACTTCGGCGTCACCGGCCGACCAGCTTCATCACATTAGCTGGACCACGGGCTTTGCCTCAGCGAGCCAACCTTTGCCAGCGTCGTCATGCCTTCGCTTCATCGCCCATCAGGAAATGGTTGTGCAGATCGAGTCCCAATTTTGGGAGTAACCTTTCTTCGGACCGCTACAACAAATAAACCAGGTGCTATTAATCCCAGCAATTTTTGCTTGTTTGGGTTTATTTTTTCCAAGGAATTATTACTCTGCTTTGTTCCATCATCTATACACAGGCCTATCAAATTGTGGCCGCATTAACAACGGTCGCGTGGTGGTTCGGTCAGTTTCCGTACATAGTTCGGTGAACGTCGTATCTAGAACTTGGACCGACCTGTGAAGTCGGGCTTTGCCACACCTTTACCACATCACACCCTGCTTCGACATTGACCTCGACGCTCAGGGCATATCTCTTTCATTATTTACTTCGCTTGTATTAAATAAGTAGAAGAATTTTTTTAATATACATTATTATCTTTATATTTGGTTTGCACTATTTTATTTGTGCAGCCAATTGACTTAGACTGAGCCGCGTTGTCGCCTCCTTCGACCGAATTGTGTTGTTGCCTTGGCGTGCCAACCGGCTCCATTACCGCGGCTGGACTAAGGGCTTCATCTTCTCGGAGTGCTGAACTCTCTGCTCGGCCACCTGGGGACCAGCCTAAGAGGCTGGAACCTTGTCCCGCATCAAGCTCGGACTGCGTCATCAATGCCGAACAAATTAACTAGCTAAGTCGCTTTCATGATCAAAAACTTTTAGTTTTAAATTTTGTTCGGTTCGACCAAGCATTATTCTTATTTGGCAAAAAGTTGTCTGTGACAAAAGTTCCTTGTCATAACTTTGTTTGTGACACACAAATTCAAATACCTCGTTTATTTGGGGGCTTCCTTTATGAAGCTTTTCCTCTTACATATGACTATACTTGTACGGCTTCATTCCTTGTTCGTGTATTACGCCACAATATGCATGATATTGACTTTAGTGTTCCGCAAGCTGGGTTGGCTGGCTCCTGTGCTTACCCCTAAGTTCCCGATTGTTCGGCTAGGGAGTAAAAGGAGCAGCTCTGCGATTGTCACGACCAGGTCATCCGAGCTCTTACCTCAGACTGGGTGAAGCCGAAAGCTAGCGCTCTTATTGTTTTCAATCATGGTCGACACACAACGGAACTCATGAGTACAAAAAATCTATTGCACAATTCTCATAGTAACAATGAGCAACCGAAGAAAGGTATCGGTGGAGGTACTATTTTCTTCGAAGATACTTCTTACACTTCGTTAGTAATATAGCATAAGTTCCCTGAGCACGATTTGTCTGTTACAGCCTTATGGCCAGATTGCCTGGTTATCAGAAACACCTCGATATTCTCGACAGGTGGAGTACATAACACTTTTTGGTCCTTGATCAAAGAGGGAGAAGCCGACAGTCGGTTAAGACGCGTTCAAAGTTCGGGTGAACACAGATATGATATAAGTACTTCGGTACATACAATCATTATACATAAAATTCTTTTACCCAAGTAACTTGGGGGCTCTTAAAATTTATATGAGCTGTTTTACAGTAAATATGTTTTCTTCTTGGTCGTTGCAAAGGGCTGACCATTGTAAAGTCTTGAGATCGGATGAGTCATGTTAAAGCACGACAGAAGCACAATTTTTTTTGAATTTTCGGATTGGCACCGAACACTTGATCTTGTTCGTATGTCAATTTTTTACTGATGTTTTTTGGTTTTCCAAGCTTATGGCACTTTTAAACTATTTGTGTGTTTCCAGCACAAGTCTCGCAGTGCAACGCCGAACACCTTTAGGGATTCGGCAAAAACATTCTCTGATATTACTATATATGCATTGGTTTCAAATTGTGTCTTCGGTCAATAGTTGGGTTGCCCGGCTCCTGTGCTTGCCTCCTATGTTCCGCTTTGTTCGGCTAGGTGTGCAAAGGGAGAACCACTGCGATTGTGCTTCCATCTCGCATGGTTAAGCACCTCAGTGGAGAAAGCCGAAAACTGACTGTCACAATAAGCGTAAACTGGTCAGTGATCCGATGACAATGTTAAATGACGGGCCATTCATAACATTGGTCGAAGTGTTTATGACTTGACCTTGGCTGTCGCGGAACACTAACCGGGGGCTCATAGCTAGCTTCCCCAGTTTAAAGCTCCTATGCCTAAGTGAAAGTTATAAAGCCCTCATATCTGATTGCCTCGTTCCCACTAACACAACCGCCTTCGGGCACCGAGACGTCGGCTAAGGGTTGTCTTGTTATTGCGGAAAAAATTCTGCATAGTATTTACAAAGGAGTAGAAGCCGGCGATGGGCCACTTTTCAACTGGTAAATGGTCGCAACAGAGTCAAAATAAACATATCATCGGCATTTGTATTTAATATACAAGGGTCGCCTTCCGTAATCATCGTTATAAAGCCATAGATATGCATCAATTTGACTTAAGACTTTGGACAAGCTGGGTTGTCTGACTCCTGTGCTTACCCCTATGTTCCCGATTGTTCGGCTAGGTGGTAAAGGGAGCACCTTTGTGATTGTTACTACCGGGTCATCCGAGTAAGTACCTCAGACTGGGTGAAGCCGAAAGCTAGCAATCTTAAAGGATCACATTGGTCGGCAACACGGAAGTGAAAATTGTGGTTCATTAATAAAATAGAGTTCGGGAACTTTCCCCAAACTAAATCCTCAATATTTTCCTCCCACATTGACTGAGGTGAGATTTCCTGATCATGATAAGCATGACGACCCAAAGAAAGGAACCGATAGCGGGAATATTTTCCTTGGAGGATGTTTCTTACATTACGTAACATAACATATCTCTCCGTGTACCTTTGTTTATAAAACCGTATGACCGGATTGCCTTGTTTTCCATAAATATTTGCCCTTATAACGGCTTTATAAAGTAGGAAAACACTCCTCGGCTACTAGCCGAAGAGGTTGAAGCCGATGGTCAGTCAACAAAGTTTTGTACAATACGGATTCGAGCATTAATGATGTAAAGTACTTGGATACATAGAGTCATTACACATAATTTGTGATTTTACTATGGATATCAATCCTTAATTCGGCCACCCGTGCCCGCATTAAGGCTCAGGGGCCACTGGGCTTGGCGCTCATTATTTATAAATATTAAAGGGGTACATCGATCCCCCGATCTGGTGTTGCCACCCGACCAGTGTCTCGGGGGCTACTGCATTGCCTGTTCAATGCAGAAAATTCCAAGTGCTTAGGGTTTGGCTTGACCGAACTATGCGCAAACGCGTCTTCAAAAAACAATAGGTACCATATGGACCTATCCGGCATCAAGCTAATATATTATGGCAACTTCTCAAGACCCTCTCTCAAGGGCCCGTTCGCCGATCACTATTATCTTTCGTATATTACACCGCGTTTCTATTCCTATGTATGCTGCCGAGCTAGGAGTTGATCCTCAGGCCAATTTCGCACATCGACCTGAGTCTCAGGGGCAACTAGGATCAGCGGTTTCATGTTTTCCTTCAAGTGCATCTCGGGTTTTAGACCGACACACACACCTTGAGGGCTACTGGCTATATATCTCGGCAGAGAATAAATTGCACCAATCAAAAAATCAGCCCGCAGTCAAGGGTGGTGCACCACCTCGGAAGCAGTCCAGCATAAAGCTGGGTGCCAGTGGCTGGCTCCATAGAGGGCATTTCCGGCATTAAGCTCGGCTAAACTCCTTCAAATTTTTGAACCCAAATGATCTATGACATCTTGGATATAGTCCGGCATTGGAGCTTGGACACAGTCCGACGTTGGAGCTTGGACACAGTCTGGCATTGGAGCTTGGATACATTCCAACATTGGAGCTCGGAAGCAGTCCGGTGTTGGTGCTTGGCTGCAAAATATACCTCGAATGCAATCCGATGTTGGAACTCGGACACAAGAGGACACTGCCGCCCGGGAATAACTTCAAACCTGAGGCGTGGCATAATAATAACAAGGCATTGATAAAGGCCGGAAACTTAAAGGGGCTCCTCGGATACCTGACATGTAAACTCTTCAGATTTACTTCGCGATCCTCAAGATCGAAGATGATAAGATTTGTTGAACCAGTTTTCAAGACCGACGACCGAAGATGAAGAACAGTTCAGAAGAATTGAGGAGCGTCCCCAACTTGAAGACCGATTTAGGGGGCTACTGACGGTGTCTGGACTAGGGGTACTGACCACGTCGTATCCCGATCAGTTAGATTGGGTCGAGGACCGCCATGGCCATATACTCATGGGCCAGTTCGGACAGTTGCCGCATACAAGGAAGATTCCACAAGACTTGGTGATCAAGACAAGGACTCCTCCCCACCGGCGTATTCGACTAGGACTCCTGTTATCCTAGGCCTCTGGTACATTATATAAACCGAGGCCAGGCTAGTTGATAGATTATGACATTACTCATCATACCTCTAGGGTTTAGACCACAACATATGATCTCGAGGTAGATCAACTCTTGTAACCCCTATACTCATTAAAGTCAATCAAGCTGCATGTAGGGTATTATCTCATCATGAGAACCCGAAGTTGGGTAAAATCCCGTGTTCATGTTACCATTGATCCTAAGACGCACAACTTGGGACCCCCTACCCGAGATCCGCCGGTTTTGACACCGACATTCATCACCAAATTGTGTCTCGGCATCAGAAATAGAAATACCATTGGGATTCTCGGGTGTGTTTATAACAGGTTCACTAGAAGCATCCAAAGTCCTATCGTTATTCTTTTTCTTTTTCTTAGAAGGACTAGGTGCATCAGTATTAATTCTCTGAGAGTCTTGTTCAACTCTCTTAGGATGGCCCTCAGGATACAAAGGTTCCTGAGTCATTTTACCACCTCTAGTCATAACTCTAGCAGCATTATCATTATTCTTATTATTTAATTCATTGAGTAGATCATCTTGTGCCTTAAGTACTTGTTCTACTTGAGTGGTAACCATGGATGCATGTTTACTAATAAGCTTAAGGTCACCTTTAACTCTAGACATATAATCACTCAAGTGTTCAACCATAAGCATTACGTTTCAATTGTCTACCAACATAAGCATTGAAGTTTTCTTGTTTAACAATGAAATTATCAAACTCATCCAAGCATTGACTAGCAAACTTAGTAGATGGGATTTCACCCTTATCAAATCTGTAGAGAGAATTTACCTTTACTACTTGTGTCGGGTTATCAAGACCATGTATCTCTTCAATAGGTGGTAAATTCTTAAAATCTTTAGCTGTAATACCTTTTTCTTTCATAGATTTCTTCGCCTCTTGCATATCTTCATGACTGAGAAATAGAATACCCCTTTTCTTTGGAGTTGGCTTAGGAATTGGTTTAGGAAGTGTCCAATCATTATCATTACTCAATATATTATTCAATAGCAATTCAGCTTGCTCAACGGTTCTTTCCCTGAAAACACAACCAGCACAACTATCTAGATGGTCTCTGAAAGCATTGGTTAGTCCATTATAAAAGATATCAAGTATTTCCTTGTTCTTGAGAGGATGATCAGGCAAAGCATTAAATAATCGGAGAAGCCTCCTGCAAGCTTGTGGGAGACTCTCTTCTTTAGTTTGCACAAAATGAAATATTTCCCTTAAGGCAGCCTATTTCTTACGAGCGGGGAAATATTTTGCATAGAAGTAATAAATCGTATCCTGGGGACTACACACACAACTAGGAGCAAGAGTATTAAACCATATTTTAGCATCACCCTTTAATTAGAAAGGAAACAATTTAAGAATATAGTAATAGCGATTTTTTCCTCATGAGTGAATAGGTGGCTATATCATTCAATTTAGTAAGATGTGCCACAACAGTTTCAGATTCATAGCCATAGAAAGGATCAGATTTAACCAAAGTAATTAACTCAAGATCAACAGAGAATTCATAATCCTTATCAGTAACACAAATAGGTGAAGTAGCAAAAGTAGGGTCATATTGCATTCTAGCATTCAAAGACTTTTCTTTCAACTGAGCTAACAGTTTCTTAAGATCATATCTATCATTGCAAGCAAGAAAGTCTCTAGCAGTTTCTTCATACATAACATAACCCTCAGGTACAACATGCAATTCATATCTAGGGGGAGAATCTTCATCATCAGTTTCATTAATATCATATGTTTCAGTAATTTCATTCTCTCTAACACTAGCAAGTTGTTCATCTAGAAATTCACCTAGTGGCACATTATTATCAAGCAGAGAAGTAGTATCATCATAAGCATCATGCATAGCAGAAGTGGCATCATCAATAACATGCAACATATCAGAATCAATAGCAGGTGTAGGTGTCGCAAGTTTACTCAAAACAGAAGGTGAATCAAGTGCTGAGCTAGATGGCAGTTCCTTACCTCCCCTCGTAGTTGAGGGAAAAATCTTGGTTCTTTGATCTTTCAAATTCCTCATAGTGATCAACAGATATAAATCCCAAGTGACTAAGAGAATAGAGCTATGCTCCCCGGCAACGGCGCCAGAAAAAGGTCTTGATAACCCACAAGTATAGGGGATCACAACAGTTTTCGAGGGTAGAGTATTCAACCCAAATTTATTGATTCGACACAAGGGGAGCCAAAGAATATTCTCAAGTATTAGCAGCTGAGTTGTCAATTCAACCACACCTTAAAGACATAATATCTGCAGCATAGTATTTGGTAGCAAAGTAGTATGGAAGTAACGGTGGCGATGGCAAAAGCAACAGTAGTAGTTTTGTAGCAATCGTAACAGTAGCAACGGAGAAGTAACTTAGAAAGGATCAATATGTAAAAATCTCATATGCAATGGATTAATGATGGATAATTATGTCAGATGTAATTCATCATGCAACGGTTATAACATAGGGTGACATAGAACTAGCTCCAGTTCGTCAATGTAATGTAAGCATGTATTCCGAATATAGTCATACGTGCTTATGGAAAAGAACTTGCATGACATCTTTTGTCCTACCCTCCCGTGGCAGCAGGGTCCTAATGGAAACTAAGGGATATTAAGGCCTCCTTTTAATAGAGTATCGGACCAAAGCATTAGCACTTAGTGAATACATGAACTCCTCAAACTACGGTCAGCACCGGGAAGTGTCCCAACTATTGTCACTCCGGGGTTTGCCAGATCATAACACGTAGTAGGTGACTATAACTTGCAAGATAGGATCAAGAACTCACATATATTCATGAAAGCATAATAGGTTCAGATCTGAAATCATGGCACTCGGGCCCTAGTGATAAGCATTAAGCATGGCAAAGTCATAGCAACATCAATCTTAGAACATAGTGGATACTAGGGATCAAACCCTAACAAAACTAACTCGATTACATGGTAAATATCATCCAACCCATCATTGTCCAGCAAGCCTACGATGGGATTACTCATGCACGGCTGTGAGCATCATGAAATTGGTGATTGAGTATGGTTGATGATGCCGATGGCGACGGATTCCCCTCTCCGGAGCCCCAAACGGACTGTAGATCAGCCCTCTCGAGGAAGAACAGGGCTTGGCGGCGGCTCCATATCATAAAACGCAATGAATCCTTCTCTCTAAATTTTTTTCTCCCCAAACGGGAATATATAGAGTTGGAGCTGAGGTCGGTGGAGGTCCAAGGGACCCACAAGTCAGGGGGGCGCGCCCTCCACCCTCGTGGACAGGGTGTGGGCCCCCTTCTGTTGATTCTTTTGCCAATATTTTTATTAATTCCAAAATGTGATTCCGTGAAGTTTCAGGTCATTTCGAGAACTTTTATTTCTACACAAAATAACACCATGGCAATTCTGCTGAAAACAGCGTCAGTCCAGGTTAGTTCCATTGAAATCATGCAAGTTAGAGTTAAAAACATGGGCAAAAGTGTTTGGAAAAGTAGATACGTTGGAGCCGTATCAGGCATACCCAAGCTTAGGCTTTTGGTTGTCCTTAAATATTACCATGGGGTGCCTTGGGCATCCCCAAGCTTAGGCTCTTGCCACTCCTTATTCCATAGTCCATCAAATCCTTACCCAAAACTTGAAAACTTCACAACACAAAACTCAACAGAAAATCTTATGAGCTCCGTTAGTATAAGAAAATAAATTACCACTTTAAGGTACTATTGCAAACTCATTCTTTATTTATATTAGTGTAATATCTACTGTATTCCAACTTTTCCATAATTCATACCCCCCGATCACTACTGGAATGAGGGATTTTTCCATCTGCCAGCTCTTTGTCGTCTGCTAGCAGACGGCAAAGAAGGTCTTTGCCATCAGCTACCAAGAAGCAGACGGCAAACAGCTGGCTGACGACAAAGAAGGTCTTTGTCATCTGTCATTTCTTTGTCGTCTGTTGGCTGACGGCAAAGAATCTTTGCCATCTGCTGGCTGACGGCAAAGAGAGAGGTGGCACCCACTACCAATCTGATTAGAAAACACTTAACATCACCCCTCTTTGTCGTCCGCAGCAGATGGCAAAGATAAACAAAAAGCGGACAGCAAAGACTAACCTAACTAAATGGCCGAGCCCTCGCCCCCCCTGCCCGTTACTCTCTCTGTTTCTCTCCCTCTCTCCTCCCCGACGCCGCCACCAGATCCACCCACTGTGCCGCCCCCGCTGCCCGACGCTGCCCCCGCCACCCCCCGCCACCCGCCGCCGCCCCGCCACCGCCCCCGCCCCCGCCACCTGCCGCAGCTTGCCCCGTCGCCCTACCACCCCGCCGCCCCCTCCCCCACCCGTCAACGCCCCGTCGCCCCACCATCCCGCCGCCCCGGCGCGCCACCACGTCGCCGCCCGACCGTCCCACTGCCCCGCCGCCCCCTACCCGCCCGCCACCCCGGCGCCACCACGGCCCCATCGCCCCCGCCTCCCTGCCAGCTCGGTGCCACCCCTCAATGCCCCCCCTGAGCTCCACCGTCCCGGAGTCCTGCCGCCCCCGTCGCCACCGCCACCCTGCCTTCGTGAAACCACGGCCCCCATCGTCTTCGATGAGTATTTTTTTCGATTTTTTCTTTTTTTTTTGCTGTTTAATTGTTAGTGTTAGATTTAGTGCTAGATATGTGTTAGTGTTAGTGTTAGATTTAGTGCTACATATGTGTTAGTATTAGATTTAGTGCATGGGTTTTAGATGAAAAAAGATGAAAAAAGAAGAAGAAAAGAAGAAAAGAAGTAGAAGAAAAAAGAATATGTAGAAGAAAAGAAGAAGAAGAAGAAAAGTAGTAGAAGAAGTAGAAGAAGAAGAAAAGAAGAAAAGAAAAGAAGTAAAAGAAGTAGAAAAAATATGAAAAAAGAAGAAGAAGAAAAGAAGTAGAAGAAGTAGAAGAAGAAGAAAAGAAGAAAAGAAAAGAAGTAAAAGAAGTAGAAAAAGATGAAAGAAGAAGAGGAAGAAAGGAAAGAAGAAGAAGAAGAGAAGGAAAGAAGAAGAAGGATAGAAGGAAGCACTCCGACCCCCTGACCCCGACACCCCAACCCCGACACCACACCCCGACACCCCGACCCCGACATGACACCCCGACACCCCGACCCCGACATGACACCCCAACACCCCGACCCCCCGACCCCCTAACCCCGACACCCCGACCCCGACACCACACCCCGACCCCGACACGACACCCCGACGCCCCGACACCCCCGACCCCCTGACCCCGACACCCCGACCCCAACACCACACCCCGACACCCCGACCCCGACACGACACCCCGACACCCCGACCCCCTGACCCCAACACCCCGACCCCGACACCCCGACCCCGACACCACACCCCGACACCCCGACCCACATGACCCCCTGACCCAGACACCCCAACCTCGACACCACACCCCGACACCCCGACCCCCTGACCCCCTGACCCCAACACCCCGACCCCGACACGACAAGGTGGCCTTCCACATGTTGATGCCACTGAACCCTATGAGCCCGTCATTGATTATAGTGATGATGATGATTATGCATTTATTGATGATACTGATCGAGATTACTAGTAGTGTCAGGTATTCAACTTTTTATGTTGTACTTGATGATGATACACTTAAGTGATATACATATTATTATTCATGTCGGTATTTTTTTATGTTGTACTAATTTCGTTTACTCTTTGTCATGGCAGGTGTTGAAAGATGGTGGGCGCTGGTCGGGAGCGCTCCGAGGCCCCTTCTTCATCGGTGAGTGGTGTGAGGTCTTCCATTCCACACGCACCTCTCCACTGAGCGTTGCTGGACAGTATGGCGACACCGCCGGGCCCTTCTTCAACGACCGTGGTGCCGAGCAGGGGACGAGGTAAGAAGAAGAGAGGAGCTGGAGCACGTGGTCGCGGGAAAGGAGGTAGGGTGACTGCCACGGCGCCTTCCTCACCGCCACCCCTAGCTGTTTCACCCGAGCACGTGACTGCTAGGCTGGAGTCGTCTGAGGAGGAGGCTACACGGACTCCGGTCCACGAGCCTCTGACCCACAGGCCTCGGGTTGACGGGCCTTCGGGCCACGAGAGTTCGGCCCACGAGACCCCGGAGGAGCACACGTCTGGATGGCGTACCTGGCCGGATCAGCCTGAGGGGCCGAGTGGCCATGCTGATGATGGCGGTGAGCCGACTGATATTGAGGAGGATGGGGGCACCATCTACCAGCGTGGTTGTACACGGCTCCCGTCCGTGCCGGCGGCCCGCGAGCAGAGGTGGTTGAATTTCCCTGATGGGGAGAGGTAAGTGCATTCAATCTTTTTGTACCCTTTTGCATTCATGTTTCTTCAAATATCTAATGCGTGGGCCTTGTCATGCTGCAGGGGTTGGGACCACCATCATAGTGTCCGTCGGCCCAACTCCGTCCTTGGAGTTCTTTGTCGGCAAAACTTCCCGGGGTTTGTCATGTTGCCTGGTGAGGGTCGGCTTCCAGAGCTTGGATTGAGTTGGGAGCACTACTTGGCTGGCTCGGCCCCGCCGGGTGAGATTATCGACGGTGTGTTGTGAAAGACGAGGGCAGACGTGGTGATCAGAAAGTTTTGGGTAATTTCTCCTTTACACAATTAAAAATCTTGAACTAGCTAGTTATTAATTATACTAATCAATATTGTCTCATTTGATTGCAGACATTCTACAGGTGTGAGGAGGGATACGAGGAGGAAGCGGCAAATGTTATTGATAACGTCTGCAAGCGCCTACTACAGAACTTACAGCACGAGGCTCGGGTATAGGCTGTTCGAGACTACTACACCTCGCGTGGTATCAAGAAGACCAAGCCGGCGTGCCGTGAGAAGTTCTTGAGTAAGGAGTAGTACATGAAGGTAATTCTTAAGGCCTTGTACTTACTTCCTTCATTTAGTAATTCATAGTCGTAGCGCTCACGTTTCTATTTGCTAACTTAGGCCCCTCCGACATGGTGTGCGGATCGGATGGATTGTTGGGAGGTGTTGGTAAATGAGTGGTGCTAAAAAGAATGGCTAGCCCTCCATAACGAGGCCAAGGACAAACGTGCCCAAATGGAAGGTGTGCCACATCATCAAGGCAGCTCCAACTTATATCAGTTCGGGCGGAACTGGGTATGTGGTTTGCTTCATGATTCATGCAATTCTTTCATCATGCTAGCTTTAGCCCTTTAATTACTAATTTACTTTGTTTCTCTCTTTCACACACACTACAATAAGGCGGATAAGGTGCCAGAGGTGTACGACCTGTATGACATGGCCCACACTGCCTCTTACAAGAAAGTCAAGGCATTATCTCCGTCTGACCTCGATGATCCAAAGAACTTCACCAACATCTCCTCCCACGACAAGCTCGTGAAATATAGAGATCAGCGGAAGGCGAGGAAAGGGGAGGACTTTAACCCGAGCCAGGGTCCCATTGATACAGAGCTGCTGATGATATCTGGTGGCGGGAGGTCCCATGGCTCCATAGCCATGGGAGATGGACTTATCCGTTGTCCTAGCACTCTCCCGGAGATCAAGGCGCGCCAGTCGAGCTTCACTCCTGAGATAAGGCCTCATGAACGGCCAGTCCAACTCGCCTTCAAGGTTAGTTATACGTACTCATCTATCTTTCTCCATTACATTGTGTGCGCTTCCATCAATGATTACAAATGGTAACAAGGAGTGGTGTTGTAGGCTGCTATACAGAGTGAGAGAGATAGAAAGGAGAAACTTCTGGCGGAGGCGGCGGAGAGGCGGCGGGAGTTGGAGGAGAGGACGACAAAGATGTTGGAGGAGGAGAGGGCATGGAATGACCTGCAGGCAAGGGCCATGTACGAGCTCCTTGTGGTAAGTTTCTTCTGTAGATTAGCCAAAACATTCATGTAGTGTTTGTCTCATTACTAACTAGTATGACTGAGTCGTCAAAACCAAATGTGCAATCTGTGTGCGAGAAGTTCGGTCAGACCGCTCCGCCGATGCTAGTGATTGCTCCTGGGACCACGGTGAGTTTAATTTGAATGGACATTACTTGCTAGTCTTAACATTTGAGTGTCATCATGCTAACGCGACATTGGAAATGATCTTTGGTGCAGCATAACTGCAGACAAGCATCGCACGATCCTTCTCCAGCTACCGGCACGAGCCAGCCCGCTCCTACACTTCCATGATCACGGTAAGTGTCTCTATTGTTTTCCTTAACAAATGCATAAAGACCTAGACTTAGCTTTATTTCCTCCAATATGCTTACCATAATGACCTAGAGTTAGCTTCTTTTCCTCCAAAATGACTTAATAACCTTACTGACCTCCAAAACCATCCATTTTACCTAAGTTAGCTCTAAAACGATCTGTACTTAGCTTACTTATGTCAAAAATGGCATAATTAGCTTAGTTAGCTCATAAACGATCCATTTTACCTAAGTTAGCTCTAGAATTACCCATTTTACCTTACTTAGCTTATAAATGATCCATTTTACCCAAGTTAGCTCTAAAATGACCCATTTTACCTAGATTAGCTCCTAAATGATCCATTTTACCTACGTTGGCTCTAAAATGACCCATTTTACCTAGGTTAGCTCCAAAATGACCCATCTTACCTAGGTTAGCTCCAAAACGATCCATTTCAACTTAGTTAGCTCATATATGATCCATTTCACCTAAGTTAGCTCATAAATGACATATATTTCTTGTTCTAGTCTTCTTCTTCTAGTCACCTTTTTCTAACTTTCTTATTTGTCATTTTGCAGATTTCATTCACTTCACAGAAGCTAGCTAGCTATGATGGAGTGCTTGTTTTTTCTTTCATTATCTTCAAGTATTCTTCTAGCTTGCTATGATGGAACTTGCTATCTTGATGAAACTTTGCATTGTAATATGTATGGATGGAACAATGTGTATGTGCAACTTGCTATGTATGAATGGATGGAACTATATATGTATGTACGATGAAACTTATGTGTTGGATATGTTATATGTTTGCTGTTAAATAGCCCTGTGAAATATATATATATATATATATATATATTTGTTGTGAAAATTGTTGAATTTAAAAAAACAGAAGAAAAAATGCAGGATCTTTGCCGTCAGCCGCGGACGGCAAAGGCACCTTTGCCAACAGCTGCGGACGGCAAAGAAGCCACGCGGCAGCCACCTGTACCTCCTGGGAGGGCTGACCCATTTGGTCAGTTTGCCTACAGCGGCGGACGGCAAAGGCTTTGCCTACAGTGCCAGACGGCAAAGACTGCCATTAGCCATCTAACAGACTAACAGCGTATTTATTTCCGTCTGCTTTCTTTGCCGTCCGCTGCTGATGGCAAAGGAACCTTTGTCGTCAGCCTCAGAAAGCAGATGGCAAAGTAGCTCTTTGCCGATCTAGTCTTTGCCGGAGTCTTTTGCCGTCCGCCGATCATGCCTTTGCCGTCTGCCGTGGCAGATGGCAATGTAGCTGATTCCTGTAGTGGATACTACCGATAGATTCACCAAAATAAGCAAACAACACGTGAAAAACAGATCTGCCAAAAATAGAACAATGTGTAGTAATCTGTAACTCTCAAATACTTCTGTAACTCCAAAAATCCATCCAAATTAGGAAAACCTGAGCAATTTATGTACCAATCTAGAGCAAAAAGAATCAGATCAAAAGCATGTGTAGGTTAATTATCAAAAGTAATTTACTGGGCGTAAAAGTTCCTGATTTTCAGCAGGATCAACACAACTATCACTGTAAGCTATCCTAAAGGTTTAACCTGGCACAAACACTAATGAAAACATAAAACCAAATCTAACCAGAGTATAGATGAATTATTTATTACTAAACAGTAACAAAAAGCAAAGAAAAAAAATAAAATAGGGTTGCCTCCCAACAAGCGCTATTGTTTAACGCCCTTAGCTAGGCATTGAGATTTCGATGATGCTCACATGAAAGACAAGAATTGAAGCGCAAAGAGAGCATCATGAAACTCATGACAAAAACATATAAGTCTAAAATACTTCCTATGCATAGGCATCTTATAGGCAAACAAATTATCATAGTAAGCAAAAACTAGCATATGCAAGGAAGCGGAAAGAAACAATAGCAATCTCAACATAACGAGAGGTAATTTAGTAACATGAAAAATTATACAACCATATTTTCCTCTCTCATAATAATTACATGTGGGATCATATGCAAATTCAACAAAATAGCTATCACATAAAATATTTTAAACATGATCCACATGCATGCGAAGTTGACACTCTTCCAAAACAGTGAGATTAACATTAACTAAAGTCATGACCTCTCCAAACCCACTTTTATCAAAAAATTCATAAGATTGAACATTCTCCAAATATGTGGGATCTAAAGTTGACGCTCTTCCAAACCCACTTTCACTAATATTGCAAACACTATTATCAATCTCATATTCATCATGGGGCTTAAATAAACTTTCAAGATCAAAAGAAGAATCACCCCCAATCATGATCATTGCAACAAATAGTAGTCATAGCAAAACTAGCATCCCCAAGCTTGAGTTTTTGCATATCATTAACACAATTGACATTAAGAGAATTTACAATAACATCGTTGCATCAAAGGAACTATCAAGTATGGGCGCAATAGCAACGATCTCATTTTTAACATAAGGAACTATAGCAAATTCGTCTTCATAAATATTGGCATCATGGACACAAGAATAGAAAGCATCATGTTCATCAAGGGATATTCAATCAAATCATTGGAATCATAATTATCTATAGATTCATGCATATCATTATATTCTTCCAAAGCAACAGTCATTCTCTCAATAAATTCTTTGACATAGACATTATGAGCACAGTTTTCATAGCAATATTTAAGTATGTCAAAATTTTCAGTTTTGTAGAGAGTAATATCATATTTTTCAATCAAAGAAGCAACTTCATAAGCACCCTTAAAAGCAACAAATTCTTCAATTTGTTTGATATCATAGTAATTACAAACACCCTTTGCATAAGGAGATAAGATTTCATTATCATTAAAATCACATAGGTAGGGAAGGTGTTTTTTAGGGTTCTTAGAGCAACAAGTAAAATCATAAATTTCACACAGATTCCAAGCATAGCACAACAAACTGTTTATTTGATTCCATAAGTCTCCCTTTTTCAGACAAATGGTGGTGCACAAAATGAGCATGCTCATCTAAAGATTTTCCCTGAACTAAACTAGTTGTGGTTTCAGCACGAGCACATATAGATCGAAGATGATCCAAGTAGAACACTTTAAGTGGATCCACATCAATAGATTTTTAGCAAGCAAAGATGCAAGCAAATAGAAGGCATGTGGAAACACAAACAAAAAGACATATGGGAAGAAGGCGAATAAAAGGCAAATCTTTTCGAAAATTGTTCTAGAGGTGGGGGAGAGGAAAATGAGAGGCGAATGGCGAATAATGTAATGCAAGATAGAAGAGTTTATGATGGGTATTTGGTATGGCTTGACTTGACGTAGATCTCCTTAGCAATGGTGCCAGAAATCCTTCCTGCTACGTCTTGAGCTTGCGTTGGTTTTTCCCTTGAAGAGGAATTGGTGATGCAACAAAGTAGAGTAAGTATTTACCTCTATTTGAGAACCAAGGTATCAATCCAGTAGGAGATAATGCACAAGTCGTCGAATACCTGCACAAACAATGAACAACTTGCACCCAACGCGATAAAGAGGTTATCAATCCCTTCACAGCTACTTGCAAAAGTGAGATCTAATAGAGATAGATAAACCCAAAGTAAATATTTTTGGTATTTTTGGTTCATAGATTGGAAAGTAAAGATTGCAATTTAAAGGAACGGCGACAAAAACTGGCAAGTTGACGGGAAACTAATAGATTCAATATAATGGAAAAGAGACCTGAGGGCCATAGGTTCCACTAGTGGCTTCTCTCAAGATAGCAAATATTACGGTGGGTGAACAAATTGCTGTCGAGCAATTGATAAAAGAGTGCATAATTATGATGATATCTAAGGCAATGATCATGAAACATAGGCATCACGTCCGTGTCAAGTAGACCGAAATGATTCTGCATCTGCTACTATTACTCCACACATCGACCGACTCCTGCCTGCATCTAGAGTATTAAGTTCATAAAGAATAGAGTAACGCATTAAGTAAGCTGACATGATGTAGAAGAATTAACTCAAACAATATGATGAAAACCCCATCTTTTTATCCTCGATAGCAACAATACAATACGTGCCTTGCTGTCCCTACTGTCATTGGGAAAGGACACCGCAAGATTGAACCCAAAGCTAAGCACTTCTCCCATTGCAAGGAAGAACAATCTAGTAGGCCAAACTAAATCGATAATTCGAAGAGACTTGCAAAGATATCAAATCATGCATATAAGAATTCAGAGAAGAACCAAATATATTCATAGATAATCTGATCATAAATCCCACAATTCATCGGATCTCGACAAACACACCGCAAAAGAATATTACATCGAATAGATCTCCAAGAACATCGAGGAGAACATGGTATTGAGAATCAAAGAGAGAGAATAAGCCATCTAGCTACTAGCTATGGACATGTAGGTCTGTGGTAAACTACTCACGCTTCATCGGAGAGGTAATGGTGTTGATGTAGAAGCCCTCCGTGATTGAATCCCCCTCTGGCAGGATGCCGGAAAAGGTCCCTAGATGGGATCTCACGGGTACGGAAGGTTGTGGCAGTGGAGAAGTGGTTTTGTGGCTCTCCTGGATGTTTTCAGGGTACAAGAGTATATATAGGCGAAGGAGCTAGGTCAGGAGAACCAAGAGAGCCCCACAAGGTAGGGGTGCGCCCTACCCCTTGGGCGCACCCTCCTGCCTGTGGACGCCTTGTTGCGTCTCCGACTTCATCTCCAAGTCTTCTGGTGTCCTTCTGGTCCAAGAAAGATCACCACGAAAGTTTCATTCAGTTTGGACTCCGTTTGGTATTCCTTTTTTGCGAAACTCTAAAATAGGCAAAAAAACAGAAACTGGGACTAGGCTCTTGGGTAATAGGTTAGTCCCAAAAATAATATAAAATAGCATATTAATGCATATAAAACATCCAAAACAGATAATATAATAGCATGGAACAATCAAAAATTATAGATACGTTGGAGACGTATCATATAGCTAGCATGGTATTTTCATGGCTTGTCCGTTTTTTGATATCTTTGCTATGCTAGATCATTGCACATCCTGGTACACTGCCAGCGGCATTCATATAGAGTCATATTTTGTTCCAGTATCGAGTTGTAATATTGAGCTGTAAGTAAATAAAAGTGTGATGGTCATCATTATTAGAGAATTGCCGCATTGAGGAAAGGATGATGGAGACTATGATTCCCCCACAAGTCGGGATGAGACTCCGGACGAAAAATAGAAGAAATAAAAAAACAGGCCAAAAGGGAGAGGGCCCAAAAAAACAAAAAACAAACAAAAATGAGAGAAAAAGAGAGAAAGGGCAATGCTACTGTCCTTTTACCACACGTGTGCTTCAAAGTAGCACCTTGTTCTTCATAGAGGGAGTCTCCTATGTTGTCACTTTCATATACTAGTGGGAATTTTTCATTATAGAACTTGGCTTGTATATTCCGATGATGGGCTTCCTCAAATGCCCGAGGTCTTCATGAGCAAGCAAGTTGGATGCACACCCACTTAGTTTTCAATTTGAGCTTTTATACACTTATAGCTCTACTGCATCCATTGCATGGCAATCCCTACTCACTTGCATCAATATCGATTGATGGGCATCTCCATAGCCCATTAATTTGCCTAGTTGATGTGAGACTTTCTCCCTTTTTTGTCTTCTCCTCACAACCACCTTCTATTCCACCTATAGTGCTATATCTATGGATCATGATCATATATTGCGTGAAAGTTGAAAAGGCTTGAGAACATCAAAAGTATGAAACAATTGCTTGGCTTGTCATCGGGGTTGTGCATGATTTGAATATTTTGTGTGGTGAAGATGAAGCATAGCCAGACTATATGATTTCGTAGGGATAACTTTCTTTGGCCATGTTATTTTGAAAAGACATGATTGCTTTATTAGCATGCTTGAAGTATTAATGTCTTAATGTCAAATGATAGACTATTGCTTTGAATCACTCGTGTCTTAATATTCATGCCATGATTAGATTACATGATCAAAATTATGCTAGGTAGCATTCCACAACACAAATTATCTTATTTATCATTTACCTACTCGAGGACGAGCAGGATTTAAGCTTGGGGATGATGATATGTCTCCATCGTATCTATAATTTTTTATTGTTCCATGCCAATATTCTACAACTTTTACATACTTTTGGCAACTTTTTATACTATTCTTGGGGCTAACATATTGATCTAGTGCCCAGTGTCAGTTCCTGCTTGTTGCATGTTTTTTTGCTATGCAGAAAATCCATATCAAACGGAGTCCAAAAGCGATAAAAACTTACGAATTTTTTTTAGAATATATGTGATTTCTGGGAAAAAGAATCAACGCGAGACGATGCCCGAGGAGTCCACGAGACAAGGGGGCATGCCCCAGGGGGTAGGGAGCGCCCCTGACCCTCATGGCCACTCCGTAAGGCGGTTGGGGCCCTTATTTTGCCGCAAGAAAGCTAATATCTGGATAGAATTCGTGTTAAAATTTCAGCCCAATAGGAGTTAGGGATCTCCGGGAATTTAAGAAACGGTGAAAGGCTAGAATCAGGGAGCGCAGAAACAGAAGGAAACAGAGAGAGATCCAATCTTGGAGGGGCTCCCACCCTTCCGCCGCCATGGAAGCCAAGGACCAGAGGGTAAACCCTTCTCCCATCTATGGGGAAGGTCAAGGAAGAAGAAGAAGAAGGGGGGCTCTCTCCCCATCTCTCCTGGTGGCGCCGGAACACCGCCGGGGCCATCACCGTGCCAACAATCTACACCAACTACTTCGCCACCGTCATCATCAACTCTATCCCCGTCTATGCAGAGGTGTAACACCCCTTCTCCCCACTGTAATCTCTACTTGAACATGGTGCTCAACGCTATATATTGTTTCCCAATGATGTGTGGCTATCCTATGATGTTTGAGTAGATCCATTTTGTCCTATGGGTTGATTGATGATCGTGATTGGTTTGAGTTGCATGTTTTATTATTGGTGTTGTCCTATGGTGCTCTCCGTGTCGCGCAAGTGTGAGGGATCCCCACTGTAGGGTTTGCAATATGTTCATGATATGCTTATGGTGGGTGGCGTGAGTGACAGAAGCACAGACCCGAGTAAGTAGGTTGTTTGTGTATGGGAATAAAGAGGACTTGATACTTTAATGCTATGGTTGGGTTTTACCTTAATGATCTTTAGTAGTTGCGGATGTTTGCTAGAGTTCCAATCATAAGTGCAAATGATCCAAGAAAAAAAAGTATGTTAGCTTATGCCTCTCCCTCATATAAAATTGCAATAATGATTACCGATCTAGTTATCGATTGCCTAGGGAAAAATAACTTTCTCATGACAAAAAGCTCTCTACTAAAACTAACTTAATTGTTTCTTTATCTAAACAGCCCCTACTTTTTATTTATGTGCTCTTTATTGTCTTGCAAACCTATGCCGCAACACCTACAAAGTACTTCTAGTTTCATACTTGTTCTAGGTAAAGAGAACATAAAGCGTGCGTAGAGTTGTATCGGTGGTCGATAGAACTTGAGGGAATATTTGTTCTACCTTTTGCTCATCGTTGGGTTAGACATTCTTACTTATCGAAAGAGGCTACAATTGATCCCATATACTTGTCTGGCGCCGTTGCCGGGGAGCAATAGCATGGGGGGAATATTCTCGTGTGTGCTTGTTTTCTTTATCGCTAAGTAGTTTTTATTTTTTGTTCTAAGTTGTTTTCTATCTTTATTTATGGGTAGGAAACGCAAAATACCAAAAAAATAGTTGTACCTACTAAACCAATGATTGCAAAACCACTCAAAATCTATCATACTGCTGAAGCTTTTTACTTGGATCATCTTCGGTCCCTATGTGCACATGCTGAAACCCCAACTAGCTTAGTTGAGGGCAAATCTTTAGATGAGCATGCTTGTTATGTGCGACACCGCTTATCTCAAAAAGGGAAACTTTTACTGGATCAAATTCATCGTTTGCAATGCTATGCTTGGAATTTATGTGAAATATATGATTTTACTTGTTGTTCTGAAGACCCTAAGAAACACCTTCCCTACCAATGTAAGTTTAGTGATAATGGAACCGTATCTTTGTATGCTAAGGGTGTTTATAATTACTATGATGTTCAACAAATTGAAGAATTTGTTGCTTTTAAGGGTGCTTATTAAATTGCTTCTTTGATTGGAAAGTATGATGCTACTCTTTACAAATCTGAAAATTTTGCCATACTTAAATATTGTTATGATAATTATGCTTCTAATGCCTATGTTAAACCATATATTGAGGACTCCTCCACTCTCCAAGAAGAGATAACATTTTGCAGGAGTCTATGGAAGAACAAATTGATGAAACTGTGAGCTCATTGGATGAAAGAGATGATGAGGAGAGCGAAGAACAAAAGGAGGAAGAGTGGATTAGCTACCTGTTCCCACCTTCTAATGAGAGTAACCCTCCAACTCATACATTGTTTAATGTCCCTTCATTCTTCCCGAAGGATGAATGCTATGATAATTGCTATGATCACGTTGATTCATTTGAAATATCCCTTTTTGATGAACTTGATAATTGCTATGCTTGTGGCCAAGATGCCAATATGAATTATGATTATGGAGACAAACTTGCTATAGTTCCTTATGTTAAGAATGAAATTGTTTCTATTGCACCCACACATGATAGTCCTATTATCTTTTTGAATTCTCCAGACTACACTATATTGGAGAAGTTTGTTCTTTTTAAGGATTATATTGATGGGTTGCCTTTTACCGTTGCACATGATAATTTTGATGAATGTAATATGCATGTGCTTGCTGCTCCTACTTGCAGTTATTATGAGAGAGGAACTACATCTCCGCATATCTATGTTCCCAATACGATAGAATTGCAAGAAACTATTTATGCTATACATTGGCCTTTACTTTGTGTGCATGAATCGTTCTTTTATGACATGCCGATGCATAGGAAGAGAGTTAGACTCCGTTGTTGCATGATATATGTTGCTTTGTTCTCACTACTAAACTACAAATCATTGTTAATTAAAATTGTCTTTGATATACCTTGGGATCAGGGCGGATCCATTACTTGAGCACTATATGCCTAGCTTAATTGCTTTAAAGAAAGTGCTGCCAAGGAGACAACCCAGAAGTTTTAGAGAGTCATTTATTTCTGTTGAGTGCTTTTATAAAGTTTAGAAACAAAAAAATAAAGTGTGGAGCCTAAAACTTTTCAAAAAGAAAAGTGAAAGTAAGAAGGACGAGCATCGTTGAAGTGGGGGAGCTCCTTGAACTTTGTTCATGCTCATGGAAACTTTGCAAATCTTGAATTACAGAAACTTTTCAACAAAAATAATTATCCCCTTTTATAAATTCATTGTATTATAAAAGTAATGTGCCAAGATTTTCCTTTAGGATGATTAGATTGCTTGTTTGGTATGTGCAGTGGAAAAACACGAACTTTGGCTGTAGCGCGTGAATTTACATTTTTTACTGGAAAGTCAAACGGCTCTGAAACTTTTTGCACTATAGTTATATAAAAATTGTTTATTTTGTCCTAATATTGCAGAATTTTTGGAGTTACAGAAGTATGGTAGAAGTTTAGATTGATACAGACTGCCCTGTTTAAGACAAATTCTGTTTTTGATGCATTGTTTTGCTCGTTTTGATGAAATTGTCGATTTTATCAGTGGTATAAGCCATAGTGAAGTTATAATACAGTAGCTACAATGCAAAAAAATGAATGGGTTTGCAACAGTACTTAAAGTGATGATTTGTTTTATTATACTAACGGATCTCACGAGGGTTTTTGTTAAGTTTTGTGTGATTGAAGTTTTCAAGTTTTGGGTGAGATCACGATGGATGAAGGAGTAAGGAGTGGCAAGAGCCTAAGCTTGGGGATGCCCGAGGCACCCCAAGGTTATGTTCAAGGACTCCCAAGCAACTAAGCTTGGGGATTCCCCGGAAGGCATCCCCTCTTTCTTCTAACGATCATCGGTAATTTTACTTGGAGCTATATTTTTATTCATCACATGATATGCGTAAATCTTGGAGCGTCATGTGCTTTTTCTTTTTCTTTCAATAATACACCATGTTGGTATGAGATAGTCCTTGGTTGATTTATAGAATGTTTCATGTGCTTCACTTATATCATTTGAAGTTTGGGTTGCCTGTTTTCCTACACATAGAAAACCGCCATTTGTAGAATGCTCTTTTGCTTCACTTATATTTGTTAGAGAGTGGGCATATCTTTTGTAAAAATAATTAGAACTCGCTTCCTTCACTTATAACTATTTAGAGAGTCAACAGGAATTGGTCATTCACATGGTTAGTCATAAAATCCTACATAAAACTTGTAGATCACTGAATATGATATGTTTGATTCCTTGCAATAGTTTTGCAATATAAAGATGGTGATATTGGGACATTCACATTTGTGCCCCTAACTCGAACCCACTACTCAAATTTACCCCTAACTTTTTGATGTGCTCAAATTTGCCCCTAAAAAGCATTTTAAGTCACATGAATGCCCTTCCAGCTGGTCAAAGTTGTTTGACCAAAATTTTGAAAATTCATAACAAATTCATATGAACTTAGAAGAATGCAAAATAAGATATCAAAATGCTCATAAAAACAACACCTATATGCACATGTCATTTACATTCATGATAAAAGCACTCTTTAAAGCTTTTTAGGGTTTATAACATTAAAAAACAATTTAGGGTGAATTCAAATAAATGCACATGTAGGTGAGGAATGTAAATGACATGCGCGTATAGGTGATGTTTTTATGAACATTTTGATATCTTATTTGCATTTTTCTGACTTCGTATGAATTTGTTATGAATTTTCAAAGTTTTGGTCAAACAACTTTGACCAGATGGAAGGGCATTCCTGTGACTTAAAATGCTTTTTAGGGGCAAATTTGATTACATCAAAAATTTAGGGGTAAATCTGAGAGTGGGCGCAAATTAGGGGCATAAATGTAAATGTCCCTTAGAGTTATGCTAGTGAGTAATTGTGGATTGGTAGAAATACTTGTGTTAAGGTTTGTGATTCCCGAAGCATGCACATATGGTGAACCGTTATGTGATGAAGTCGGAGCATGATTTATTTTTTAATTGTCTTCCTTATGAGTAGCGGTCGGGGACGAGCGATGGTATTTTCCTACCAATCTGTCCCCCTAGGAGCATGCGCGTAGTACTTTGTTTCAATAGATATTTTTGCAATAAGTATGTGACTTCTATATGACTAATGTTGAGTCCATCGATTATACGCACTCTCACCCTTCCACCATTGCTAGCCTCTCTAGTGTCGCGCAACTTTCACTGGTGCAATAAACCCACCATATACCTTCCTCAAAACAGCCACCATACCTACCTATTATGGCATTTCCATAGCCATTCCAAGATATATTGCCATGCAACTTCCATCATCATCATATACATTACTTGAGCATTCATTGGCATATTGCTTTGCATTATCATAAGATAGCTAGCATGATATTTTCATGGCTTGTCTGTTTTTTTATATCTTTGCTATGCTAGATCATCACACATCCTGGTACACTGCCAGAGGCATTCATATAGAGTCATATTTTGTTCTAGAATCGAGTTGTAATTCTTGAGTTTTATGTAAATAAAAGTGTGATGATCATCATTATTAGAGCATTGTCCCATGTGAGGAAAGGATGATGGAAGCTATAATTCCCTCACAAGTTGGGATAAGTCTCCGGACTTTACAAAAAATAAAAGAGGCCAAAAGAAGAACAAACAAAAAATGAGAGAAAAGAGAGAAGAGGCAATGCTACTATCCTTTTACCACACTTGTACTTCAAAGTAGCACCATGATCTTCATGATAGAGAGTCTCCTATGTTATCACTTTCATATACTAGTGGGAATTTTTCATTATAGAACTTGTCTTGTATATTCCAATGATGGGCTTCCTCAAAATTGCTCTAGGACTTCATGAGCAAGCGAGTTGGATGCACACCCACTTAGTTTCTTTTTGAGCTTTCATACACTTATAGCTCTAGTGCATACATTGCATGGCAATCCCTACTCACTCACATTGTATCTATTGATGGGCATCTTCATAGCCCATAGATACGCCTAGTTGATGTGAGACTATCTCTTTCTTTTTGTATTCTCCACAACCACCATATTCTGTTCCACCTATAGTGCTATATCCATGGCTCACTCTCATGTATTGCGTGAAAGTTGAAAAAGTTTGAGAACATCAAAAGTATGAAACAATTGCTTGGCTTGTCATCGGGGTTGTGCATGATTTAATACTTTGTGTGATGAAGATGGAGCATAGCCAGACTATATGATTTTGCAGGGATAACTTTCTTTGGTCATGTTATTTTGAGAAGACATAATTTCTTTATTAGTATGCTTGAAATATTATTGTTTTTATGTCAATATTAAATTTTTTTTCTTTGAATCTTATATATCTGAATATTCATGCCACAATAAATAAAATTACATGGATAAATATGTTAGGTAGCATTCCACATCAAAAATTCTGTTTTTATCATTTACCTACTCTAGGACAAGTAGAAATTAAGTTTGGGGATGCTTGATATGTCTCCAACATATCTATATTTTTTTATTGTTCCATGCTATTATATTATCTATTTTGGATGCTTTATATGCATTAATATGCTATTTTATATTATTTTTTGGACTAACCTGTTAACCTAGAGCCTAGTGTGAATTTCTGTTTGTTTTTCTCTTTTTTGAGTTCTACAGAAAAGGAATATCAAACGGGGTCCAAACGGAATAAAACTTGTGCGATGATTTTTCTTGGATTAGAAGACATCCACGGAACTTGGGAATGGAGCCAGAAGAGTATCAAGGGCTCCACAAGCCCTCAAGGCGCACCCTGGGGGCACCCCCTGGCTTGTGGGCCCCACGGAAGTCCACGGACCTCCTTCTTAGCTCTATAAATTCAGAAATATTCCCAAACGACCAGAAGCGTCCACCAAAATACTTTTCCGCCACCGTAACCTTCTGTACCCATGAGATCCCATTTTGGGGCCTTTTTCGGCATCATGCCGGAGGGGGATTCAATCATAGAGGACTTCTACATCAAATTTATTGCCCTTTCGATGAAGCGTGAGTAGTTTACCTCGGACCTACAGGTCCATAGCTTGTAGCTAGATGGCTTCTTCTCTCTCTTTGATCTTCAATACAAAGTTCTCCTCTATGTTCTTGGATATCTATCCGATGTAATATTCTTTTGCGGTGTGTTTGTCAAGATCCGGTGAATTATGGATTTATGATCAGGTTATCTATGAATATTATTTGAACCTTCTCTGAATTCTTATATGCATGATTTTATATCTTTGTATTTCTTGTTGAATTATCGGTTTGGTTTGCCCAACTAGATTGGTTCTTCTTGCAATGGGAAAGGTGCTTAGTTTTGGGTTCAATCTTGCGGCGGCGTCACCCAGTGACACGGTAGGGGTAGCGAGGCACGTATTGTATTGTTTCCATCAAGGGTAAAAAGATGGGGTTTTTGAGGGAGTCCTGGATTAAGGGGTCCTCGGGCGTCTGGCCTATTGACATGGGCTGGACTAATTGGATGTGAAGATACAAGACCGAAGACTCTCACATGTGTTCGGATGGGATTCTCCTTGGCGTGGAAGGCAAGCTTGGCGCCCGGATATGAAGATTCCTTTCTCTGTAACCGACTTTGTACAACCCTTGTCCCCTCCGGTGTCTATATAAACCTGAGGGCTTAGTCCATAGAGGCAATCATAATCATACAGGCTAGACTTCTAGGGTTTTATCCATTACGATCTCGTCTTAGATCAACACTTGTAATACTCATATTCATCAAGATCAATCAACCAGGAAGTAGGGCATAACCTCCATAGAGAGGGACCGAACCTGGGTAAACGTCGTGTGCCCCGCCTCCTCTTACCATCAACTTTAGACGCACAGTTCGGGACCCCCTACCCGAGATCCGCCGGTTTTGACACCGACATTCATGCTTTCATTGAGAGTTCCGTTGTGACGTCTAAGATAGGATTGATGGTTCGCCTTGTTGTCAAGGACAGTATCACCTCCGGAGGAGCCTTGGCCCCAGGTCAAACCCTCCAGCTGGGCGGCTTTACCATGACCGCCCTTTCGGCAGTCAAGCCAACGATGACTTCTTGGGTCATCGAAAATCGCCTCCGTGTTGACTCCGAACACTCCAAACGGATGGATCCGACAGAGTTGTCATCTTTAAACGAACTCCTTGATCGCATCACCGCCCTGGGGTCGCTACAGACTATGATTGGATTGGGCTTAAACCCGATCAGAGAGAAATCAAATCTCCACCGATCACCCATCAGGTAGCGGTAATCGAGGAGCGAAACAAAACAACTCTCCATCTATGTTTCGAAGGAACTATGTTCGGATTTCCGGGCTTGAAGAGCCGGATACCGGTCCACGGAACAGCACGCCCTGCCCTCTGAACTTAGAATCGGACAACGGGCCTGAAAATTCAGTTGATATCCCGGAGCCCGAGCTATTAAGTTCGGAAGTTTCTCAAACTCCGGATCCCGAATTGGGTTAGGGTTCGGACTTAAATCCACTCACCCACCCAGATACACGCGATCTTATGTACATACGACATCAGTCTCAAGAAACGGTCCATCACTTTTGGGCCAGATTCCTCCTTGTCAAAAACAAGATCAAGGATTGCCATGACGAAGATGTGATCTCATTATTCTGCAACAATTGCACGGACGAGGGAATCCTCAATGCCATTAACCACCATCGCGTATTACACTTCGCTGACTTGGCAACCATAGTACAGAAGTACTGCACAATGGAAAGCGCTTGGAAAACTCAGGTAGCTCCCTAGGAGCCACCAGTTTCCACTCAACCCCTCGTCTGGGCAAAAAGGATGCACCCTCGTGGGTCGGTCGATCCAATAGTAAAGAAATTGAAGCCCATTACGGGGCGTGGAACTGTTCTGGAGGGATGGCTCGGTAGGCCATGCAAAATACACACAACACCGGATACCATACCAACCCACAGCCTTAGAGCATGTTGGATACTCCGGCAAGTGGCCAAGAGCGGCGAGGATCTCCTCACCAAAAATACCATAGAGCAACACCCCATGGAAGACGACGACCTCAGAGTATTGATGGTCACCGCAGCCTCGCTGAAGTCTGCCAAGTCGCAGCAATAAACCCCTGGGATGACACGGCCATAACTTTCCATGCCGGTGACGAACCAAAATTCAGGACAGTCCGGGCACCAGCCGCCTTGGTCCTCAGTCCAATTGTGGACGGCTTTCGGCTTACCAAAGTGCTCATGGATGGCGGCAGCGGACTAAACCTCATTCATGAGGAAACTCTCAACAAAATGGAAATAGACAGGAGCCGCATTGAGAAAAGTAGCACGACTTTCCGAGGAATTATTCCCAGTCAGGAGGCGCGATGCGCGGGAAAAATCACACTTGACGTGGTATTCGGCACGCCAGAGATTCATCGGTCCAAAGAGATAACCTTCCAAGTGGCCCCTTTCAACAGTGGATATCACGCCTTATTAGGGCAAGATGCATTTACACGCTTCCAAGCTATACCTCATTATGGGTACATGAAGCTCAAGATGCCTGGGCCCAATTGTATTATCACTCTTGCCAGTGATCCAGACATAGCACTCTATGCTAAAAACAAAACCGCAGCCCTGGCCCTCGAGGCATTAGTTAAAGCCCTCGCGGCCGAAGAGTTAACCGCACTATGCTCTACGGTGGATAGGGACGACGTGATCCTGAACAAGCGACCCAAATCCACCTCCTTTAAACCAGCAGATGACATAGTCAAATTTCAAGTCCACCCTACAGACCCCAAGAAGATAGCATCCATCAGGGCACAGCTGGACCCAACGGTTGATGCTGCGCTACGAGAGTTCCTGCGCGAGAACTAGGACATATTCACCTGGCACCCTTCTGATATGTCGGGAATCCCACGCAGGTTGTCTGAACATAGCCTAAACATACTGAAGGGATATAACCCGGTCAAGCAAACACTGCGGCGCTTTTCCGAACCCAAACGACAAGCTATGGGGGAGGAGCTAGCCAAGTTAATCGAGGTCGGATACATCAGACAAATAAAACACCCGGACTAGCTGGCAAACCTGGTGATGGTGCCAAAGAAGGATAAATCTTGGCGCATATGCGTCGATTTCAAAGACCTCAACAAGGCATGCCCTAAGGATCCATTTCCCCTCCCTCGCATCGATCAGATTATTGATGCTACAGCCGGACACGACTCATTGTGTTTCCTCGACGCATACTCCGGATACCATCAAATCAAAATGAAGGAGTCCGACACAGCCGCAACAGCATTCATTACCCCATATGGGTCGTTCTGCTTCAACACTATGCTCTTCATACTTAAAAACGCCGGTGCCACCTACCAATGCATGATTCAAACATGACTGGAGAAACAGATCGGCAAGACAGTTGAAGCGTATGTAGATGACATCGTCATCAAAACTAGGCACGTCGAGTCATTAATAGATGATCTGCGTCTCACATTCGACAACCTCTGTACATATGACATCAAGCTCAATCCAGAAAAGTGTGTTTTCGGCGTTCCCACTGGAAAACTGCTGGGCTTCATCGTTTCTAATAGAAGAATTGAGGCGAACCCAGCTAAAATCCGAGCTTTGTCACAATTGGCTATGCCAGCAGACCTTAAACAATTCTAAAAACTAGTCGGATGTGTGGCAGCTTTAAGCCGCTTTATCTCTAGACTAGGAGAAAAAGCATTACCACTTTATCGCCTTCTCTGATGCACCGATCACTTCGAGTGGTCGAACGCAGCAATGGCCGGACTGGAAGAAATAAAGGCTCTTTTAGCGAGCAACCCAATCCTGGTCGCACCAAACGTCAGCGAACTCATGTTATTATACATATCAGCAACACACCAGGTCGTGAGTGTGGTGCTCGTCGTCGAACGAAAGGAGGACGGACACAAATTCCCGCTTCAGAAGCCAGTATACTACGTATCCACTGTCCTCACACCATGCAAATCCTGGTACCCTCATTACCAAAAAATAGCATACGTGATCTTCATGGCATCCCGGAAGCTACGAAACTACTTTCAAGAGTGCTCAATCACAGTGGCCTCCGAAGTACCACTCAATGACATAATAAACAATCGTGACGCCACGGGACGGATTGCCAAGTGGGCCATTGAGCTCCTCCCATTCGACATAACATACAGACTGTGCCGGGCCATTAAATCCCAAGTACTGGCCTACTTTGTCGCCGAATGGACAGAGGCCAAACTCCCTAAAGAGTAAGGCACGTATTCCAACTGGGTCATGTACTTTGACGGCTCCAAAATGCTGGCGGGCTTAGGAGCGGGCGTTGTCCTAACATCCCCCACTGGAGATATAGTTCAGTACGTACTCCAAATATTATACACAGACTCCAACAATGCAGCCGAATATGAGGCCTTATTGCATGGTCTTCGGATGGCTATCTCCATGGGCATACAATGCCTGGAAGTGCCGGGGATAAAAACCTCACAATATCTCAAATAAATGGAGATTTTGATGCCAAAGATCCAAAAATGGCAGCTTACCGTAACACCATTCTCAAAATGTCGGCTCGGTTCGAGGGGCTCAAGTTTCATCATGTGGCTCGAGAAAGTAATCAAGCGGCGGATGTCCTTGCTCACATCGGCACCATGCGCGACCCCGTCCCACCTAACATCTTTCTGGAAAGGCTCTTCAAGCCATCTGTGGTGTGACAAGGGGAGAGCAGAAACACCAGTCCAGATCCGACTATAACCCCAAATACCAAACATACTGATATCATCGGGGGCTCAGCCACCGATATAACACCGTCGGCCCATCTTATCATGGCAGTAATTGCCCCATGGACCGAACCCTTCTTGGCCTACCTTAATAGGCGGGAACTCCCTAAGGATCACAATGAGGCGCGCTGCATTGTCCGGCGCTCGAAAGCCTACAAGGTTCACAACAGAGAACTCTACAAGAAAAGCGCTACCGGAGTACTTCAAAGATGTATCTCCGAGGAAGAGGGGCAGCAGCTCTTGGCTGAAATTCATGCTGGTCTCTGTGGTCACCATGTCGTGGCTCGGGCCCTTGTAAGCAAGACCTTCTGTACAGGTTTCTATTGGCCGACGGCCCGAGCAGATGCATAGGACCTTGTCCAACATTGCGTCGGATGCCAGCTTTTCGCCAACCGAAGCCATATGCCACCCACCGCTCTACAAACAATCCCCATCACTTGGCCTTTCGCAGTCTAGGGGCTTGATATGGTCGGACCCCTTAAAGGAGGAAGCCATAAGAAAAAATATATGTTGGTCATGGTGGATAAATTCATTAAGTGGATAGAGGCCAAACCAGTTAAAACGGCCGAAGCCAGACCAGTGATAGACTTCATATACAGTGTTGTGCACCGTTATGGTGTTCCACACAGCATCATCACCGATAACGGCTCCAATTTCACAGCCGATGAGGTGAAAACCTGGTGCGTTAATCTGGGCATTAAGCTTGATTACGCCTCCGTCTATCACCCGCAAACAAACGGTCAAGTCGAATGAGCCAATGGTCTTATTATGAGTGGCATTAAGCCCAGACTAGTGTGGTCTTTGAAAGAATCAGTCAAGCACTGGGTCAAGGAGCTCGACTCCATACTCTGGGGGTTGCGGACCACGCCCAATCGCACTACCAGATATACACATTTTTCATGATGTACGGCGCAGAGGCTGTGTTACCCTGCGACATTATTCATGACTCACCTCGAGTGTGCATGTATGACGAGAGAGAGGCCGAGCTTGATCGACGGGACAGCTTAGATTCCCTGGAGGAGGAGCGCGATGTCGCAAAAGCCTGTTCCACATTTTATCAACAACAGGCCCACAGATATCAAAGCAGAGAAGTGCGGGCAAAGACTTATAATGTTGGCGAACTCGTTCTACGCTTGCAGGAGAATAAAAAGGACAAACTCAAGCCCAAGTGGGAGGGTCCCTTCATCATTGACAAAGTTCTCATTGGAGGAGCGTACCGCCAGCTTGATGCATCAGATAATCGCCTAGAGCCGAACCCATGGAACGCGGCCAGACTCCGAAGATTCTATGCCTAGCGCCGAACTCTTTGTTTGTCTCCTAATCCCCTTTGTTTCCATTATTTTTCCCTCTCTTTTTGCTTTTCCTTTTTTTAGCCCTAAAGCTTTCCTGCGGCTAAACCGTGCACTTACGACGTACGCATCCCCAAATATGTACGTCCATTATACCTGGGGGCTTCTTGTACAAAAGCTTATTATTATTTTCCGAGCATTAAGCTCACCACATATGTGTCTTTTCCTCGTATGTACCTTTTCTTCGCCATTATATGCATCGATATGACTTAAGTTCTGGTCAAGCTGGGTTGCCTGGCTCCTGTGCTTATGCCCTACGTTCCCGTTAGTTCGGCTAGGGCATAAAGGTAGCACCTCTGCGATTGTTACTGTCGGGTCATCCAGATGTGTGCCTCAGACTGGGTGAAGCCGAAAGCTAGCATTCTTAAGGGAATATTCGGTCGGCGGACTAAAGATGTTTTTTACTCATTACACTATGAACCCCTAGATGTTACGTATGCTGCAATTTTTCAATCACAGTTCGAGCATGCGCACCCAGGGAAAGGAACCTTTAATGAAACTATTCTCTCTGGAAGATATTTCTTACAATCACAATGTAATATAACATAGCTAGTCGGATACAACTTGTCTATTCAAGCAACTATGACCCCTATGCCTGGTTTCCACGCATACCCCGGTTTACTTTGCCACTCGGGTATTCGGAAACACTCCACACCTTTGGGTCCATAGGTCGAAGCGAAAAGGTCTGCCATGACAATTTTATTACAATCCGGCTAGGGAAAAATATGTCAAGGAAAGTACATAGTCACTTGGACTCAAAAATTTCCTCTTATATGTCGTCCAACAGGTTGTCTAGCTTACAATCCTGTTGAGAATGTTTTGCGGCTACTTTTACCTGGTCATATATCAAACTAACGGGAATTTCTTTTCCATCTGACCCTAAAGGTCCGACCCGGGCCATATGATTCGGATCAAGCTTGGTATACTGTGTTTTCACCATGGCCCATGCCTCTTGCGCACCTTCCCAGCAGGCCGATATCTTCCATAATCAAAAACGCCACCGCGCTCCCTTAAATAGTTGTACAAGCTCCCCCATACTTCCTGGAGGGGAGGCGGAAGGCCATAAGGCCTTGGCAACACTTCGCATCGCCTGCCGAGCTCGCTCATGCATTTGCGACAGCTCTTGTAGCAGATCGCCTGCAGATCCGGACATCTCCTCTTCAGGACGGCCAGTCAGCATACCTACAGACATAACTCTGTCAGTTCCTTTCCTCGCTGAATTCCATGGAGGTAAGTTTGAACACATACTAAATATGTCGCCTCGCAACCTCTTATTTTCCTTCACGGGGTCAGCCAGCTGGGCCCGCACATCTTTCAATTCTTCGCCCAGCTGGGTGTTGGAATCCTGGAGTTTGTTTTTATCCTCCCTGGCCCATGTCAGTATATGTTCGCCCACGGCCCGTTGCCTTTTGGCTTCTTGTTTACCCGCTTGTGCAACTTCCAGTGCCTCTCCCGGATGATCTGACGATCCTTCCATAAGATATGCCACTGTGTTAGCATTGCTGGTATATAATTATGTTTTTATCGATGGAGGGACACATTACCAGGCGATGCCTTCTTGGATTTCTCCAGTTCGGCTGTCGTAGAAGCTAGCTGGGTCCGACACTTTTCCAACTCTTGAGACAACAGTTGTTCTTCTCTTTAAGCACCTAGTTTTACAATGATCCTTAAATCAGCTGAATCAACTGCTTCAAGTCTCGGGGGCTACTAGTATATAATTATCAGGTTTATACAATGTGAGATCACCCGCATATCTTTCAAATGTTGGTCTGAGGCAAGTCTTCTTATTAGCCAGAGTCACATTTGTTTCTTTAGTTGGGGTAACCCAGTGGAATGGGTTCAGATGCGAACACTCACTGTTGAAGCTGTTTTTGAAAGCTTCTTTCCTTGTTTTCAAAAGCACAGTCACGGTTCTTTGTTGTTGTTGCGTGTAGTACTCGATAAAGGCACTGACTCGATCTGATGGAGAGTCGTAGGCATGGTGTGGTATTATATAGAGTCACGCTCGTCTATGTTTGTGTTCAGAATAATTCCGTCGATTCGACCAGATGGAGAGGCACGGGCGTTATTTTGTTTGTTGGTACATGTAGATGAGTAGGCTAGTGTCATGGAGCACATGGTTGTGCTTCCACCAGAGGCACTTCCTTCACCCGCGGGGAGCACGTTTTGGCTCTGGCAAGCCCGTCTCGAGCAGCTCGGATGTATGCATCAGCCGAGCTGAAGGCACTGAATGCCTCTTTTGTAAAGTCGGGGTCGCAAAGAGCGGCCCTCCGGCGCCGATGGTTCATGGCGCTCTCCACTTCCGAGTTTGTGATGGACACATCATCTGAATCCTCTACCAAAGGACAATTCGGTGGCGCTCCTGTATCAGCCCTCATCATTATGGCTGGGTCTGGAACCTGGCTGTTGGGAGTGTGACTAGCAGGACTCCCGGACATAGTCCGACGAACGCTCTTCCTGATAAGACACGAACGGATAATGTCACAGTTGGATGTGACCGCCAAAGGGCATATTTACGAAGCCATACCTCTTTGATGACGGCTCCGATGTGTCTTCACTTGCCTTCCTCTTCGAAAGCTTGCCCGGTGCGGGCGCCGCTCTCTTTGGAGTTGCCTTTGGTGCGGGATGGCGCGCCGAGTGCCTCCCGTTTGGAGCACGAGATAGTGCGGTGGGTGAGACAGAATGAGGAAGCTCTTTCAGAGAAGATGTCTCCTGATTACTTACGTGTGAGGAAGGGAGAAGACCGGGATAGTCGCCGGTGATGGCCACTTCCGTGCCATCATAGCTCGCCTGGTACAACACCCCATCCTTAAGCGTCACAAATATGTCTGGATCCTCTTCGAATCCGGGGTCAAGGTCCCGGTTGTGGTCCTCTGGCTGGGGGGGCAGGGTTGTGGATCCCCTTGGTGATCTTCCGCCATTCCTGTTACAAATGGATGGATTAATGTCCATGGAAAGTGACTCAGGGAGTAGATTGAGTAGAGTAGTGGGATTGGAACTCACCCAGCTAGGGGATTGTACATGGAAAATCCATCTCAGCGCTTAATACGAGTGAATTCCTCTTTCTCCCCTTTGTATAGTTCGGCTAGTATTTTGGCCAAAGCAGCGGGCGTGTCCGGACCCTTTCGACCGTAGCGGGAGGCGTCATCTTCCCCATTATAGTGCCACATGGGAAGCCTTCTGTATTGGAGTGGCTGAACCCCTCGTACTATGGAAGTCGCCATTACCTCGACTATTGATAATCCGGACTGCGCGAGCATCTTTATCTTGCTCATCAATTGACGGACTTGCGCGCTATCTTCCTCCTCGAGGCTCCGAGGGTGCCAGCTATGGCGTTTCTTCAACGAAACGCTTGAAAATTCAGGAAGACCCATTCGGACTGGGTCGGGAAGGGCGACGTCCTTGATATAGAACCATTTGGAAGGACACTCCTCGGATGCCTTCTTCGGTGTGCCGGACAGGTATCTGGTCCCGGTGATGTGCCATACCTCGGCTCCGCCCATTTCAAATATTGATCGCTCTTGTCTACGAGGGACGAGGCAGAATAGTTTCCTCCATAATTCAAAATGGACCTCACAACCCAGGAATAGCTCACAAAGAGCAACATAACCCGTGATGTGCAAGATGGAGGCGGGAGTGAAAATGTGCAGTTGGAGGCCATAATACTCCAGAAGCCCTCGAAGGAATGAGTGGATTGGAAATCCAACGCCTCTCAACAAGTAGGGAATGAAGCACACTCGTTCCCCCCTAGATGGATTAGGGAAATTATCCGCCTGAGCCCCGCCGTTGAAGGAAGTCAATCTTGCCCGAATGGGGACTAGATCCGCGGGGGGAAGAAATCCCTGCGTCTGCAGCTTCACTAGCTGATTGTGGGATACGGAACATTTCTCCCAATCGCCTTTTCCGGGGCCATGGGGACGGGAGGAAGAGCTGGGAGCACTAGCCATGTTGGAATGGTTTCTCCTAGCAAGCTCTAAGGATTCCTCGCTTGGTGTGGAATGGATCTGAAGATCTCGATCTCTTTAAATAGACGCATTTCTTACATGGTCAGGGTGATATGTGCAAAAATACCCCGAACTCTCGTATTCGCTCGACACGTGGAAGCTGAAGTCATGAAGGTGTGGAAGCTGATGGGCGCGACATTAAATGGAAAGTTGAATACTGCTCTTTAAGGCAGGTACTTTGAAGCAATCGGAGGAGGAACCCGCCTTGCAATGCCAAAGACAATCTGCGCGCCGAACACATCGTCATTGAAAGACTGGTTTGGGGGCTACTGAGGGAGTCCTGGATTAAGGGGTCCTCGGGCGTCCGGCCTATTGACATGGGCCAGACTAATGGGCTGTGAAGATACAAGACCGAAGAATCTCACCTATGTCCGGATGGGACTCTCCTTGGCGTGGAAGGCAAGCTTGGTGCCCGGATATGAAGATTCCTTTCTCTATAACCGACTTTGTACAACCCTAGTCCCCTCCGGTGTCCATATAAACCGAAGGGATTAGTCCGTAGAGGCAATCATAATCATACAGGCTGGACTTCTAGGGTTTTAGCCATTACGATCTCGTGGTAGATCAACTCTTGTAATACTCATATTCATCAAGATCAATCAAGCGGGAAGTAGGGTATTACCTCCATAGAGAGGGCCCGAACCTGGGTAAACATCGTGTCCCCCGCCTCCTATTACCATCAACCTTAGACGCACAGTTCGGGACCCCCTACCCGAGATCCGCCGATCTTGACACCGACAGTTTTCATCATATTGCTTGAGTTAATCCCTCTACGTCATGTCATCTTGCTTAAAGCGTTAATCTGTTCTTATGAACTTAATACTCTAATGCAGGCAGGAGTCGGTCGATGTGTGGAGTAATAGTAGTAGATGCAGAATCGTTTTGGTCTACTTGACACTGATGTGATGCCTATATTCATAATCATTGCCTTGGATATCGTCATAATTTGTGCTTTTCTATGAATTACTCGACCGTAATTTGTTCACTCGCCGTATGTTTTCTTTCAAGAGAGAAGGCTCTAGTGGAACCCATGGCCCCCGGGTCTATTTTCCATCATAAATTTTTAGATCTATAAACCAAAAATACCAAAAATACCTTGCTGCAATTTATTTGTTTTTACTTTGTTTTACATTTTAGAAATCTTTTATATCTATCTCTATTAGATCTCATCCTTGAAATTGACTGTGAAGGGATTGACAACCCTTTATTGTGTTGGGTGCAAGTGTTTGATTGTTTGTGCAGGTGCATAGATTGCAGACTTGCTTGTATCTCCTACTGGATTGATGCCTTGGTTCTCAAAACTGAGGAAAATACTTATCTCTACTTTGTTGCATCACCCTTTCCTCTTCAAGGGAAAAACCAATGCAACCTCAAGAAGGCATGGATTCCCGAGGTGACACTAGGGTGATCTATGCATAAGGGTTGATGCACGTTTTCATCCTTGTTTCTCCGGTAGAAATCTTGGGGCACTCTTTGAGGTTCTTTGTGTTGGATTGAATATTTTGAACCTGAAGTTGTTTGATGCATATCGTATAATTGACCCACGGATACTTGTGGTGACATAGGAGTATCTAGGTGACATTAGGGTTAACTTATGTGTATCATATGGTGTTATTTTAGTACGAACTCTAGGGCTCTTTGTGACACTTATAGGAATAGCTCAAAAGATTGATCAGAAAGAATAGCCTTGAGGTGGTTTCGTATCCTAAAAAGCTATTTCATCTTATGTTCTTCACGGTAGGAACTTTGGAGTGACTCTTTGTTGCACGTTGAGGGATTGCCATATGATTTTATTATGTTATCATTGTTGAGAGATTTTGCACTAGTGAAAGTATGAACCCTAGGCCTTGTTTTCAAGCATTGCAATACCATTTTTGCTCACTTTTGTTACTAGTTAGCTTGCTATTTTTATATTTTCAAATTACAAAAACCTATATCTGCCATCCTTATTACACTTGTATCACCATCTCTTCGCCGAACTAGTGCACTTGTACAATTTACCATTGTATCGGGTGTGCCGGGGGCATAAGAGACTCTTTGTGTAGGACCTTGAAGTATGTCTACAGGGGGGTGATTAGACTACTTGACCAATAAAAACTTAACCTTTTCCTAATTTTAGAGTTTGGCAGATTTTAACTACTTTAGGACAAGTCAAGCAATCATCACACAATACAAGCGAGCATGCAAAGAGTGTATAGGCAGCGGAAATTAAAGCATGCAACTTGCAAGAAAGTAAAGGGAAGGGTTTGGAGGATTCAAACGCAATTGGAGACACGGATGTTTTTGGCGTGGTTCCGATAGGTGGTGCTATCGTACATCCACGTTGATGGAGACTTCAACCCACGAAGGGTAACGGTTGCGCGAGTCCACGGAGGGCTCCACCCACGAAGGGTCCACGAAGAAGCAACCTTGTCTATCCCACCATGGCCGTCGCCCACGAAGGACTTGCCTCACTAGCGGTAGATCTTCACGAAGTAGGCGATCTCCTTGCCCTTACAAACTCCTTGGTTCAACTCCACAATCTTGTCGGAGGCTCCCAAGTGACACCTAGCCAATCTAGGAGACACCACTCTCCAAGAAGTAACAAATGGTGCGTTGATGATGAACTCCTTGCTCTTGTGCTTCAAATGATAGTATCCCCAACACTCAACTCTCTCTCTCTCTCATAGGATTTGGATCTGATGGAAAGAGGGTTTGAGTGGAAAGCAACTTGGGGAAGGCTAGAGATCAAGATTCATATGGTAGGAATGGAATATCTTGGCCTCAACACATGAGTAGGTGGTTCTCTCTCAGAAATGGAAAGTTGGAAGTGTAGGTTTAGTCTGATGGCTCTCTCCACGAATGAAGAGGAGGTGGAGGGGTATATATAGCCTCCACACAAAATCTAACCGTTACACACAATTTACCAAACTCGGTGGGACCGAATCATTAAACTCGGTCGGACCGATTTAGTAAACCTAGTGACTGTTAGTGATTTTCGGTGGGACTGACATGCATCTCGGTGAGACCGATTCAGTTAGGGTTAGGGCATAACGTAATCTCGGTAGGACCGATTACACAAACTCAGTGAGACCAATTTTGGTAATTAGCTAACCAGAGAGTTGGTCAGGTAAACTCGGTGGGACCGATTTTCTCTTTTCGGTGAGACCGAAATGTTACAAAAAGGAAACAGAGAGTTTACATTGCAATCTCGGAGGGACCGATCGCTCACTTCGGTTAGACCAAAATGTTACGAAGGGAAACAGAGAGATTACAATCCCATCTTGGTGAGACCGAGATCCCTATCGGTAAGACCGATTTGCTTAGGGTTTGTGGAAGTGTCTATGACTTTTGGAATCGGTGGCGCCGGATTGGAAGAATCGGTGTCACCGATTTTGGCTTTAGGTTTAGGTCATTCGTGGATGTGGGAAAGTAGTTGAGGGTTTTTGGAGCATATCACTAAGCACATGAAGCAAGAGGCTCATTAAGCAACACCTCATCCCTTCTTGATAGTATTGGCTTTTCCTATAGACTCAATGTGATCTTGGATCACTAAAATGTAAAATGAAGAGTCTTGAGCTTTTGAGCTTGAGCCAATCCTTTGTCCTTAGTATTTTGAGGGATCCACTTTCATCATCCATGCCATGCCATTCATTGAGCTTCCCTGAAACAATAGTCTTGGAATAGCATTAGCTCAATGAGCTATATGTTGTTATGAATTACCAAAACCACCTAGGGATAGTTGCACTTTCACTTTGTTATTTGGTTGCAGAGTTGTTTGAGAGAGACCATCTTCATTCTACGCCTCCCACGGATTGATAAACCTTAGGTCATCCAATTGAGGGAAAATTGCTACTGTCCTACAAAATTTTGCGCTTCGACGCCCAACAGAGTCTACAAGAAGAAGGTTGCGTAGTAGACATTCGACGCCGTTGCCGCTTCCCTCTCTCCCTAACAACATCGATGCATACTCCAGGAGACGTTCTCCGCCTTGCACGACGGAGGCGAGGACGTGATGCCGACGGACGAGGCAGACGCAATCTTTATCATGGTGGTCAAGGTCAGCTTGACGACATCTAGGGCGGCGGATCAGGACCAGTGGTGAGGATGGGGAGCAAGGATGGTGGACGGCGATGACTCGAGTGCGGGAAAGGTAGGGAGGCCGGATGAGGAAGAAGGGTTTGGTGCAATTTGCGGTAGGGTAGGGCCGTCGGGTCCATTGTGGCGGACGCACCCGGGCGCCCCCATATCCGCCCCATATTTGGGATGGATATGAGGGTAGCCAGTCAGCCCGGGCGTTTGAGACCCGTTTAAGGAGCCCATCTGGGTCGAATTTTCATTAACGGTCAATGACCGGGCCATCCGCCTGAGCATTTGAGGCAGGTTTGGGGCGCACAACTGTAGATGCTCTTAGGAGTGGTTGTTGGTATTTGCAAGTCTTAACTTGTGTTGCTAGTGTTGGAGATTCTAGAGAAGAATCAACTTTATTCATTTCGCTAATAGGGGAAGTTGGAGTGGACAGTTAGTCCCATGATTTTTACCCCTCGCGTTGAGGAGGTTTGGTTTTCCTCTTAAATTGTTTGTTTCTCTCTTGTGTGTGTTATTTTGTTATTCTGCTACTTATTATTGAAGCGTTCGACACAAATTGAGGTGGTTGTGTTATGCATACTTACCATATCGTGTGTTTTGTTTCTATCCAGCTTCACTACGGGCGTGTTTGGTTACATTGTCGATCCAGCCTGGCTCTATTGAGCCGGTTTGATGGGATGCAAGCCAAAAAACACCAAATGCACATAGTTTGGTTGCCTGCATGTCCCTAGTTGCATGAGACAACCATTTTCGACCCGACGTTTGGTTGCCCGCATTGCATTAGGCGCACATATGACATGGTGTTTGGTTGTAACCTGCATAAGGTGTTGTGACCACTTCAAACTAGTGGTGAGCTTACCACACCGAATCTGAACATGTAGCGCCATCTACTTAAACAAATGACAGTTCATCCTAACTAGTATCAAATGACAGTTCAAATTATTAAGAGCCATTAGCTAAATAAGGGATAGTTCATCGCTGTTGCTGCTACCAGATCTTCCTCTTCCTCTCCTCTTCTTCTGCTTCTGCTTCTTCTTCTGCTTCTGCTTCTGCTTCTACTACTGCTGCTATTGCATCTTGTTCTTCTTCCATCTTCAAATCCTACACTGACCTCTGTTAAGCCACATCGCCTCTGCCCACTCCAACCTTTTGTTCTTCTAAGCGTCATTGTTAAATATCTCCACACCATTCCTAGAGCTAACAACATCGTCAGGCTCGACATCTTCCTCCTTGGGCACGTGTTCATCAAAGCCCCACTGGAGGATCCAGTTATGCAGAATGCAACAAGCAAGAACTAGCTTAACTTGAGTGGAGTATGGGTGGAATGGCTTCTGAACCAAGATCTTAAACCTATTCTTCAGAGCTCCAAACGCCCTCTCAACAGTTACTCTAAGGATGGAATGTCTGAGATTAAACATCTCATGTGCAGTCCTAGGATAGTTCCTACCAGAGAACTTGTTGAGATGGTACCTTGTTTTCTTGAAGGGTGGAAGAATACCCGACCGACATGCATAGCCAGCATCTCCAAGGTAGAACTTGCCGTCGGGGATGTTGATCCCATCAGGTCGACTCATGCTGTCAGTGAGAATGTTAGCATCATGCGCTGACCCCTCCCAGCCAGCCAGCACATATGTGAACTTCAAATCAAAGTCAACAGCAGCAAGCACATTCTGGCTTGTGTAGTGCTTCCTCCCCCTGTATGCTACAGACTGTGACCTAGGAACTCTGGCAGTGACATGAGTACCATCTATTGCCCCAATGCAATCCTGAAAATGGCATCACAAGCCTGTGTTAGTGCTCAACTTGAACAATACAAGCATATCAAGCCATGAAAAGTTTATATTGTCAATGCTCACCTTGAAGTATGGATACCATCTTGGGCTTCCGCGAATCTTGGGTGGAGTCTGACCAGATGGTCTCCTGATCATCTCTCCTCTAAGCTCCCCAATAGCAAAAGGCACTTTCTTGAAGCATCTAGAGATGGTCTCCATTGATCTCCTAAACGTGTTGTGAATGACCCTGAACCTCTGGTTATGGCCAACAACATGGAGGAACATGGCCACTTGCTCTTCGACACTGGTGTTGATGCTATCTTGTAACATCCCCCTGCTCCTGAAGGTCTCGACAAGCCTGGCAAATGGTGTTCTTTTCATTCTAAGCATCCACAGAGCCTCGACGTCATTGCAATTGTAGATGTAGTTCAGATTTTGGATCCTCTCATGTTCCCGGGGAAACAATGGACCATAACGGATCAAAGGTATCCTAGCACAATGAACAGCTCTCTGGTGCATGAACATGACCCATGCCTGAATAACACTAATCAGTGCTGCTGCCTAGATTATCAGCCTTATCCGTGCGTCCATAACCTAGTCGACGTTGACGGTTCGTTCAGTGGGAAGTCGATCCTACACCCAGCTTAACGGCCTAACCACTAAGCTAACAAAGGGGGGAGGGGGTGCTGCTTACTAGCATCAGAGATGAGGACGGCATAGTGGGAGCCATGGCACAGACTAGGTCGACCAGACAGTGGCCAATAGCAAGGGGAGCACCAGATCCGCTACAAACGCCGCCGTTGCCGCCTCCTATAGCGCAGATATGAAATCGCATCCGCCGTCGGTGGTGAGGCGGTAGGGAAGAAAGGGGGGCAGTGGCTATGGCTGAGCGAGTGAAAGGGGGTGAGGCTAATTTGGCGTCTGGACGGCACGCCAGATTTCCATCTCCCGCAATCCCCCTCGCCCTCGCCTCGCTCCCGCCCGTGCGACCTCGCGCTGCACTCAGCCTGGCTTGCGAGAAACTGCAGATCCGAGCGTTTCCAGCGAGTCAGGCTCTGGACTGCTTTGAGAAGCATGCGATGCAGGCCCAACAGGAAAACCAGGCAACCAAACAGCCCTCTCCCTTCCCGCGCGGGCCTGGTTGGGCTCGATGCGGGCAACCAAACACGCCCTACATGTGTGTGTGCGCCCGCATGAGTGTGCTATCGCAACTCACAAGTGCCCATATACATCCAAAAGTTGAACAAGATGTTCTAAAATAGAGCAAGTCATCAATCCGCTTTCCGTCCAAAAATACTTGCATCAAAAAAGTAAGGACACCGATAACTGCCACACGTGTGGCACAATGGACACCCGCCCACATGGCCCTGTGTGGCATATCCAGCAGGCAGCCCACACGGCCCTGTGTGGGCGAATATTAAAACTGCCCACACGTGTGGCAGGAGGAACATCCTACCACACGACTCCTTCAGTACGAGGGGATCGATTCCCTGCACGAATTTGTTCGTGAAGGTGAACCCACAGCCCCACATGCCTCGATCACACCAGGCCCTTTTCCATGTGAAAAAAGGAACAAAAAGCCCACTGACAACAAATTAAATGAAATGGCCCAGATTTTGGTTTCTTTGTGACAAGAAAAAGCCCAGATTTTGCTCAACTACTGAAAAAAGCGGAAAAATTGCCATTCAAGTTTGAACAAACTATTTGCTATTATATTGTTTTTAACAATGGAAAAAGGTATATATACACATATTTAATCCCCTCAAATGAAATATGGCAAATCTGCCATGACAAAAAAAATCAATATTGCCATGTGAGAGAAACACAAAAAGTTGAAAAATTCATGTGAAAAAAACACAAAAAATTGACAGGACAACAAAAAGATAAAAATACAATGGCAATTAAAATTGTAGTGTTTTCAAGGAGATTTTTTGCCGTGCGTGAGAAAAAACACAAAAGGTTGAAAAATCAAGTATGAACAAAAGAGATTTGCGATGGCAAATTGGTATCAAAGAATTGCCATGTTTTGTATGATGAATTTATCGTGTGTGAAAACATAAAAAATTGGAGATTCAAGTATGAGGCGAGAAACTTGACATGGCAAATTCGTATCAAGAATTGTCGTGTGTTTGTATGATGAATTTGCCATGTGCAAAAAAAATAAAAAGTAGAAAATCAAGTATGAACAAGAAAAATGCCATGACAGATTCATATCAAAACTCGCCACGAGAAATTCACGTAAGCTAAATTGGCCATGAACAAGAAAATTTGCATGGCTGATTCATATTGAAACTTGCCACGACTGAAAAAATCATGTAAACTAAATTGCCATGATTTGAAAACTAAATTTTCCATGATCAATAAACTAAATTTGCCATGAACCAATGAACTAAAATTTGCCATGATCAATAAACCAAATCTGTATCAAAACTTGGCATGGCAGATTTGTATCAAGAAATTGTTGTGTTCCTGTATGATGAATTTGCCGTGTGTGTAAAAAACACATAAAAAAGTTGAAAATCAAAAAAATGAACAAGAAAAATTGCCACAGCAGATTCGTGCAAAAACTTGCCATGGCAAAATTCGTATCAAGAATTGTCATGTGTTTGAATGACGAATTTGTCGTGTGTGAAAAAAACACAAAGAAGTTGAAAATCAAGTATGAACAAGAAAAAATGCCGTGGCAGATTCGTATCAAAACTTGCCACGGCGAAATTCACTAAATTTTTCATGAACAAGAAAAATTGTCATGGCAGATTCATATGTAAACTAGACTGCCATGATTTAAAAACTAAATTTGCCATGATCAATAAACTAAATTTGCCATGATTTGTAAACTAAATTTGCCATGAACCAGTAAACTAAAATTTGCCATGATCAATAAACCAAATTTGCCATGATCAATAAACCAAATTTGCAGCAAAACTTGGCATGGCACATTTGTATCAAGAATTGCCATGTTTTGGTATGATGAATTTGTCGTGTGTGTAAAAAACACAAAAGTTGAAAATCAAAAAAATATGAAGAAGAAACTCGTAAACTAAATTTGCCATGGCAGATTCGTACCAAAACTTGCCATGGCAAATTCGTATCAAAAATTACCGTGTGTTTGAATGGTGAACTTGTCGTGTGTGAAAGAAAAGTTGAAAATCAAGTATGAACAAGAACAAGTGCCATGGCAGATTCGTTTCAAAACTTGCCATGGCAAAAATCACATAAATTAAAATTTGCCATGATTTGAAAACAAAAATTGCCATGACTAGTAAACTAAATTGACCATGGACCAAATAAACTAAATTTGACATGATCAAATGAAATCAGTTTTGCCGTGATCAATAACTAAATTTGCCATGGCAATTAACTAAATTTGCCATTATCAACAAACTAAATTTGTCGTGGAGTATGAAACAAACGCATAAAAGATTGTCATGGGCATGTTAAAAAAACTAAATTTGCCATGGCAGATAAACATGACATTTGTGCCATGGCAAACTTTGAAAAAATGGGTCACAGGAATAATTTCTAAACTTGCTATGTGATCAAGTGCAGAAATTGGCATGCTATGTACACATAGTGTGACAACTTTAAAAAAACAAGCATGGCAAGAACATGAGAAAAGAGTTGCCATGAATAGTTTACAGCTAATAGGAAAACTTACTTCCAATTGCCATAACAGAAAACATAGCTAAAAGAAGTTTGTACTAATTGAAGACGAACTTAAGTAATCGATTCAAATTTGCCATGGTCAGTATTACTCACACGGCAATTAGAAAAGCTAATAAAGTTCACCATGGTCAATGTAATAAAAATGCCACGTTTCGTAAGGTAATTTGCCGTGCTAAATCCAATAAAACTGCAATGTCAAAGCATATTGCACAATGTATAGCATTTTAGTTTTCACTGAAAAAAGAGGCACTGAAAAACTACAAATGAATTTGGCATGGTCATATTGCCGTCTGGCCATTTGTGAATTTCACATGGTCGGTGAAAAAATAATTTGCCATTGTCAGTATAAAATAAAAGTGCCAAAAAATACAAGTAGAGATAGACATCATCTGAGCTTAACGATTGTAGCCATGGAAATTGATGAACAACATCTGAGCTTAATCATGGTTGCCATTTTCATCCAATTTTAATGTTGTGGGAGTAATTTCAAAAGGATAGTTGTGATGAAACATGGTAAAAATGACAAAAAAAAGTAACCATGGCTCAGTGGATGTAAGTTGCCACACGCATATGATAGAATTTGCCATGTTTGTGAGTCAGAGGACCTAGACATCTAGAAACTGTGATTTATCAGAAAAATGTCAAGCTACTGCTCTACCACACACCCAAGGATTGGCTAACACAAACAGTCCGCCACCCATGCTCTCCCTAGAGCCAAAACCGTCGCCTCTATCAGTCGCCGGAAACAAATGACGGATGGAGTCATGGAACCCACTCACCTAGCAGCCCGCCACTGATACGCCGCCTTGGGGCTGCACTAGATCTGTGTCTTTGGGATGGTTGGAGCATGAAAGGCATCGAGCGCGTAGGCGGGAGCACCGACTCGCTACCACGACGCTCACACCAGGCGTGTTGCAGGCCTCCATCGACAGGCTGCCGCGCCTAACGCTAGCGAGCCAGGATCCCCGCTCCTCACGCCGACGATGCGAGTGGCCAACAACTGGATTGCCGACTGGTGAGTAAGAATCCAAGGATGAAGGGGTGAGGGTGGCGTTGCTTCAGAGCGGGCGAGAAGAAGATGAGCAGAGGCCGGCGAGTACCTAGAGAGAGAAGCGGAGGCGCGCGAGCTGCCGTTCCATGGCCATCGGATCTGGCGCGTGATGCAGATCGGCGAAGCTGCGGATGAGAGGTCGCCATGGGCAGCAGGCCAGGGCACCACGAATATGCCCGTCGTCAACGACGGCCAGCTGGTCCCCGGCCTCCCCCTCCAACCTCGGCGACGTGGAGGCGGACGGTGAGGTGTCGACTCCCGGCCTGCCGCTGCGCGCGCCCAACCAGCTCTCCAGCTCGACGCTCCCTGCCGCCTTCATCTCTGGAAACGGCAATGGGAACCGGCCTCCCCCACCAACCTCGGCGAAGCGAAGGCGGTCGGCGAGGTCCCGCGCGGTGATGGAGATTGCAGTGGGAGTGGCGAGAGTGACGAGGAGAGAAGGCAGTGGGAGGGGAACAGATAAATCGTCCGGGCGAAAGCGTCAAGTGCCACACGTTCGGGCGAACACTCTACCACCCGCACGCCTCAATATGCATACATGGCACAGGAGATGTCGGCTGATTCTTGTAAGATTCGCGCACTGCAAATCAACGGTGATTAGCGCGTGTGAGCGAGATGCAAACACCCACACGTGTGGGCTTTAGTATTTTCAAAAAGTAATAAATCCATGCTTGATCCTTAAATCTTTTGTCATGTCCTTGGTCGAACGTGTCGAAACAAACTTTTCTTGTTGCCGTGCAAGGAAAACCACATCGGAAAGCATCGGCTGTCATTAATTAATTGCAAACAGGTGATTGTAGACCCCAGGGTGCTAACCAGAAACATCGAACTTGATTTTTTTTTTAAAAAAAGGAGGATGACCCCCGGCCTCTGCATCTGGGCGATGCATACGGCCATTTTATTAATTATTTTCATAAGACCTTACAAAGTCATACAATAGCAAGACTAAAGCCACTTTCTAAGCAACAACTGTCGCTACACCTATCCAATCGATGATGGGGCGCTAATAGTCTGGGCCTAATACCAAACAGACATCATAGCCAAACCTAAACATCTAAGACCTGAGGTCCCAACCAGGACGCCTGCCGGGTATGGGGCACCTACCAGTCCGACGCACTCCTCAACCAAGACGCCTGTCGGGTATGAGGCCGCCGCAACCACCTGTCACCAAACCATCTTCAGAGCTGTACTGTTGCATCTACCTTGCACAGTCTAGCTACCGTCGACGCCACCACGACGCCAGACAGCTCCACCGCTCTGCGCTCGTCCATCCCGACGCGGACACTCTGAAAGATCTGTCGTGCGTAGCACCTGCCGACTAGGCATGACTCAGCGTAGCACCTGTCTGTCAGGCATGACTTGACATCTCTTACCAGACGCATCTGATGCGGTTAGAACGCCGCTCCTCCTGCCAACCTCCACACCATTGCTGCTGTTGGATCTGACACGCAAAGAACTTCACCCATAGCAACTCTCCCCCCGAACGCCCAAGCCTCCCAAGACGGCGCCTCCATGGAGGTTACGACGCAAAGGGCGCCGTCGCCATCCAATCCAAGACGGATTTTGGACTTTCGTCCGGGAAGGGGACGGAGGTGGATAGGAGGGACCTCGACTTCGCCTTCAAGATGGGTAACAACGTCAAAGCCATCGCCGATGCCGGGCCGAGCTAGCCGACCAAAGTTTTCTCCGGTCCTCTTCCTGTACCACCAATCTCCATCTGCTTCGGATCTGGCAGCAGCCAAGACCCGAAAACTCCAGAGGGAAGCACCATAAGGCTCAACACCTCTGGCATAGATCCATCCAGGCGCCGGATCAAAGAAGACCCGACCTGATCAGCGACGAAATCCACCATCCTGCGCTGGCCGACGGCGATCAGGCGCCGGATCCAGAAGGATCTGACCCGGGACCCACGGCGCACGCGACCACCAGATCCAGCGGCCGCACCACGCCGCGAGCACGAACCCCAACCGTCGACGCGCTGCGCACGTCGCGGCCAGGATCCATCTGCAGTGACGCCGCACCCCGCAAATGTTCGGCGCCTCCTCTCGAACGGCCGTCCCGCGCCAGCCTATTCGCGCGAAGGGGAAGGGAGCCCCGTCGCCGCCTCTGCCGGCCAGGCTTTGCCCAGCGGCGCTGTTGGCGGCGGCGAGGATGAAAGAGATGCGGGGGGCAAACATCGAACTTGATGGTGAAACCGAACATTTGCTGTACATATTTTCTCTCCAAACGGAGGTAAATTGGTCTCACATGGTTAACAACATTTAGGTGGAATACTGAGCCCGTTGCCATCTATGTACAGTATCATATACTCCCTCTGTTCCGATTTACTCGTCGTGGTTTTAGTTCAAATTTGAACTAAAAGCACAACGAGTAAATCGGAACGGAGGGAGTAGAACAAGGAGTTCGAAACATACCATGTTTTATACCAGCTTAAATTTTCAGACAATTAGCACTAGTTCGATTTCGGACAGTTCCAATAAGAGCAGTGCATGATCTCCCTCACTTGTCGTCTCTATTTGTCGAGGTCGGCAGTGGACAGTGATACGGGAACATGCACACCTGATCCAAAGCTGCACTATAAAACTGCCCCTGGCTCTGTTCAATACGAATTTCCTATGTTTCTTTGTAGTTTCCTGTCCGTCCTGTATAATGCCGGCTACCTTTCCATTGCCACCATACCAAGATCGTCGACAATCCTGGAAATTCCACCAGCACTCCTTGCACAGAATCATAGCAGCCATGAACTCCCAAACCTTTCTCGCCCCCTTTGTGTCAGCATGATTACATAAAGAATCAAGCAAGCTACAAGACTTATAATACACAATGTGCGCGTACTTGGTGTTGGACAAAGTCGCAGACGCAGAGACATCGGGATACCTTTGTCTTGCCTTTACTTTGCATGCTCATGGCTCTGACCGCCTCGCACTTATCATATTCCCCTCGTGCCGTATCAACGTCATTCCAGCACAATTCTATTCAATTATCTGCCATCATTCGCCCACACGCACACGCACACACACAGGCCGTCCACAAGTTCTTGTTTTCTGAGAGAGCTTGATGGATGTATGGATGGATGGCAAATGGCAATTCTCAGCAGCGTGGCCTACCGAGATGCGTATAAATCTCTGTAACATCACATGATGCAGCAATCAAGAGAGCAACCCTTCTGTTTTTAGTCTTTTGCGCGCTCTTTGGGTTCTCTGAATTGGAAGTACCTCTCAGCGTGTTGCTGGTGTAATAATTCGACACGGCACGGCACGGCACAGCGCTGCATGATTTGGATTACGGCCATCGATTCTTTTAGGTTGTGCCTAGGCTTAGCTTCCTCAGAGCAATCATTATTCAGAGTGCTTGATAGGACATGCTTTCATCCGTCTCCCCCTTAACCCATTTGGTCTTCCTGCTAGTCGCTGTCTCCGGCGAACAGCGAAAGGGTCAGAACGCACGCAATGGTGTTTTTCTTGCCGTGAGAGTGATTATTCCAAACTGCACTGTTGTTTCTTCAGGCCATTCGTCTGTCCTTACCAGAAGGGTACTGACATGTGCTGGTTCGAGGTCTCGGTTTTAGTAGATTTTGGAACCATCTTGCCTGAATTGCATCGTCTTGTCAAATGTCAACGGATAAAAATCACTTCTGCCAAACCCATGTTTAGTCATGGCTGAACAGAAAACAGAAGCTGGTGCCAAACAATATAAGTATAACCTGCAACACGATGCTGGTAGTATAAAAATGGCACCATTAAAAGGGAGACGTCGATGGATAATGCAGCGGTCGCCTCTCTGCAAGGGAATTAACGGCCCATAACGTGTCGCGTCCCTTGTTGGGGTTCGCCCGGTTTTCTGTTAAGTGTCAACTTCGGCCATGAAAGAAACCCTGCAAGTTGCGCCTGTCGTGCTCCTCCATTACTCTGCCCCCACAAATTGCCTTGAACATATTTTTTGTTGCTAATTGGTCCCCTTCATTTCGCCATACCAGATAATAACACCAAGAAATGAGTAAGGCACATACCGAAATTCGGTCGACTTAACATCACTGTTGAATAGCAGGTGACAGCTAATTAAAGGACATATGAACGACAGAGAAACCGGATATTTATATATGGTTGATTGAAAAGTAAACCCCTCTTGCTCCATCGTTTCTCCGAGCTTGCGAGAATTCAGCGCAATCTGACATGCAACATGTACAGAAAACATTCAGACTTTCAGAGGCTTGTGACGCGCTCTGCAACTGAAATCCTCGCTCTTTTTCCCGGAGAGTCGACGGGCAGGGGGATGGGGGTGACTGACTGATGCCTGGCATCAGGCATAGTTGCCAGACTGACTAATTAACACTATTACCACAGGGTACTTACTTACTGAACCGGCCCTCCTCCTCATCTTTTTATTATGGACCGGTGCCACCAAACCCAGCTGCATCCCATGTCGTCCTCAGGGTCTCTACTGCGCCGCGGCCGCGATCGACGACGATGACCGGCTGGGCCACGCTGAGGGCGGCCTCCAGGAGGCCGTCTGCTGTTGCTTGCGCCTCTTGGGGTCCTCGAGCTCCGACGTCAGCATCTCGAACATCACCTGCACGTCCTTGTATCCACAGGTCTGCACGTCCTCATGAAGCTTCAGTATGCTGCCTCCACCGCCTGCACGCACGAACGCACGGGTTGGTTTCAGATAAGGGTTTTGTTGTCACTGTCATGGGTTTCTCCCCACACTTTGCTAGTGGAGAGGAAAGCAGGAGCTATGCTATGATTTTTTAGCAACATGGTGACTTTATTAACTAAAGAAAGATATTATATTTGGTTGAATGAACTCAAATAAGCGCGAGTACACGACAAGTTGCCTTATAAACGCTTTTCATGTCACCATCTCCTACTTCACCTTTCTCGTCTTGGCGTTCCTTGACAAATAAATGGTGAACTTAGCAAGTTGATTGGGCTCTAAGAAAGTGTTGTTCCTCCAGGTCCATTCCTTTCTTGGCAGGTCGAACAACTTGGCAACTGGCGGCATGGGCCTAGCACAAATGGCAAAGCCACTAAGGCCCGTGTACTAAAGTTGTATCTATTAATAAGACCTTGGGGCCATAAACAATAATGGGCTTCCACTTCCACCACTGGCGATATCACCGAAGCTGCCGAGTCAAGGGTGTCTTTTATTCTTCTGGATAAAAAGGCGAGCCATCTAAAGAACACAACAGCATACATATATAGCATTATTGGCACCACACAGAAACACCAGAAGCTATCTAGTCTAGACAAAGAAAAAACTCCCAGAAGAGGAAGTAAAAGATGAAGTAGCATCTCATTCCCATCTCACCCCCAGCAAAAAAGGAAGGTAAAAAAGTGAAACCAACGGGGTAAAGGGAGACATTCGATATTCTTCTACCGCGAAATCCACGGCTAAACGCACCCCGCCATGCATCCTTATCTAGAAACCGCACGCGCCTTTTCCTCAGCCAAGAACATTCGCCCCCTCGGATTCTCACCACGAAGCTTCTTCGCCTCCTTCTCCACTACCTAAAACTTTACCACAAAGGCGCACGGCACACATGAATATATACGCCCTTTATTCCCAGCCGCAAGCGAGAACGATGGAGCGCCGTAAGTTCACTGACACGGCGACGTGTGGCTTTTTTTTATGGGATGGCAATGCATACCATGGTGAGTGACGTGACTCCATGTTGCTGCAACGGACGGCTGGGGACAAAAAGGAAAGGAGATAGCTCCACAAAGATACAAAACAAAATGTAAAGGTTGCCTTCGGCTATTGGCCGGCTATCATCACCCCGATCTCCAAAAAAACTGCTATCATCGCACTGTTCCAACAGAAAAAGGATGTAGGAGCCATGGGTGGCTCCGGTGGCCTGCGGCGTTCTTCCCCGGGCCCCCGGTTGATTCGTGCATACGATCATTGTGCCTACGAGTACTGGTATTACAACACAGTGTCCTACGATGATCCTGCCATAGTTCCATGATCATAATTAAGCTCGAGTTCTAGACAAGTTGGTGGACACTATCTCCCAATGATTGTGTGGTCGAGTGTCACATTTTTTCATAGAAAGCCTCCTGATGAGCGCAAGAGAACCATTGGCAGTGGCAGACCACTCCCCTCGCGCACCGCCGCAGCGGCAAAAGCTCGGTTCAGACGGCACGAGCTTAGCTGAATTATTGGAGGGCAATGGCAATGCACACTTGCTAAGACAAGGATCTCAAGACCAGACAAGGGAAGGTGCGAGAGAAGAGGACACGACAAGCAGCACTGCTACTACTTTTTCTCTATATAGATAGATTTGCACGGTGCCAAGGAAGATCTGTGCAGGTGTGTGGCAAAGATAATTTATCAGTAATTATTAACCGTGCGGCAAATATCAGATGGCGCATCGTAGTAGACCAGCAGGCCCACGACACTTGTCGGCGCCTACTGAATATGGACGGTACTGGCTGGCGGCACAGTGCGGCCAGTGCCAAGTAGTGGTGACGAGATCTCACACTGTGCGGCGCTGCTAATTCATTCCTTGCACTTGCAGGCTGCTGCCAAGTTCCTTGTATGTACAGTTGCGTACCGACAGGGAGGTTGACTTCCTGGGCAGCGCATTCAGTCTGGTCTCTGGTGCAAGTGCAGAGTAGCATTGTTTTGAAGAGAAGTATACCTAACTGAACCCGTTAAAATTCCGAAGAAATTTTCAGCATGGGTGGTCGGCAGCAGAAATTGAGAAAGAGGTCACCAGACTTTTCACCTCGGGGCCCGCGTGTGATAGAATATGTGAGAGGGGGGAGCTAGATTTGGGAGGACGCTAGTGCGAGATGACGGGGCGCAGAGGTGTGGCTTCTAGACTGAAACTGCAAAGTCCAATCCGATCTACCTAGCTAGTTGTATTTTAGTGGAGAAGTATCACATTCCAAAATGGATTAGTCTTTGACCCGTGTAAATTAAATTGACGAGTGTGGTCAATGCCGTAGGAGCGAAGAATTGCCGATTAAAGTAAGTTCAATCCAATTATTATACTACTACTGTAGAAAACAGCTTTGGGGTTCAGTGGTTTCTTGCGGAGGCTGTATAAACTAACTAATTATGCAGACTGAAGCGTCACCTAACCGCTACCGAACTCTGATAAGTTTCTTAAGTTTGGATTAGGAGAGGAAAGATGAAGAAGACAATAATGAGCATGGCTAGGCTATCTATCACTGGCCTGCTGAGTATGAAACTCTCTGTTCATCTAGGCAATTGTAGATTAACCTGAATAAACCTCAGCCACGCGCGTGTCACCTACCTAGAATTCTAGATACTGCTGTTTTGTCCCGCAGAGTTGAGTGGTAAAAACAATCCACGAGTGAATTCCGCAGTGATCATGGGAACTCAACTGACTAAACTGAAGTAGAAGGTGTCGCTCTGCGTGTGGCAACTATAAACCTCTAATTCAGCGCAACTGACTCAACTGATCAAACAGCCAGACACTGGAGAACTACGCATCTGATCCGCGTGCTAGCCGCGCCCAGGGCCACGGATCGAGCAATGGACGACGGCGAGGACTCGACCACGCGCGCACGAGAGAAGGGATCAGTACCTGTCTTGCGGGAGCGGACGCGGGTGGAGACGGCGGCGAGCGCGCGGCGCGCGGGGAAGACGACCTTCTTCCGCCACCAGGCCATCATCGCGCGCACGGGCGCCGGTATCCTCGCGGCGGCGGCCAGCCTCGACGCCCACCTCTCTCGCTCTTGCTGGGTATGGGATTTTGATCTCGAATCGAATTGAACGCGCCTCCCGACTGACACCGCGCGGGCTGATGGGTACTGTTGGGCTGCTGTTTATAGGCGAAGGCGGGGCAGCGGCGCTGGTTGTTGGTTGGTTGCACTCGCTGCGTTTTGGATTCGTGTGCTCTGCTCTGCCTTTTTTTATCTCTCGCGTGCCCCTTGCGTGCCTAGGGCTTTGCTGCTACCCCCACCCCAGGCCCGGCCCCTGGAAAATGTAGGGATGCATACAAGGGTCTAATTGCGTATTCCATCTGTCATGTTTATTGTTTAACCACGAATTTTAGGTCAAATTATCAATCATATATACTTGACTAGCCAAATATCTCTACTATATTGAAGGGAAGTTGGCGTTGTACGTCACCAAATGCGGTTTCGTCCCTCCCCCATGGTTTGGCATAATCTAAATCAAATCGATGTTTTTTTCCTTGTCCTACAGAAAACCCGGCATTAAATCAATCAAATCTTACTAAAATCATGTCCCGCATTAACTCAATTAAATCAAATAAAATCTTGGTAAAACCTTAACTAGATCAAATTTTATTTTTCTTCTCCTACCCGTACTCAAATCAAATCAAATCTTACCAAAATCTAGAATGAGATTTCCCACAAAAAAAAACTAGAATATGTCGGGTATAGCATATATGTCGAACACGATTGGTGTTGAACCACTAGAATATGTATGCTCCTATTTACAACACATGGACAATTAGCCATTTACTTTTATGGTGGAATAACTATACTTATATTTAGTCAAATCCATGGTCAGAGTTGATCCAAGATATAAGTATGACTAATAAACTTGGATAAATTAAGTACCCTAAACTGTTTCTTAATATTGTACTAAGTACAACATAGCATAGATGCACATAGGCCCACAGTCATCTACTGAATATTAGGCTGGTAAAGCTTCAAGATTAACGAAGTCACGATAAAGATCATGCTATCGACTATAATATTAGCATGCTGAAAATTTAAGGCGCTTTAATGAGATGCGAGTGCATTGAATGCACGATTTAGTCCATGATGAACTAGGCATTCAACCAATGTTTCGATCTTGAGCCACGCTAAACTACAGAGATTTCAACATGTGGTACGTTTACACATCAACCCGTCTCCTACTGTCCCGCCACCCTCCCCATGACCTCGTTCATCAAAGTGTGCTAGGGTGTGTTAGGATTGTTTTCTTATTACTCCCTCCGTCCGGGTTTATTGGGCCTATTGACCAAAACACAAAGACCAAGGAAGAATATTATTGGTAGGCACTTGTGAATTCCAAAGCATCACAGCAGCCGGTTGCCCGCTCCGCTTTTGCATGCAACCAACTACACACATGTACAGCGCTAGGTAGTTATTGCCTACAGCTGGTTGCATGCTACTTTTCTACATGCAGCGATTCAATGGAAGCAGCAGCCCAATCGTGCGCGAGTTCGGCGGAGGAGATCGAGGAAAGCATACACGTATATCTAGAGGGGCCTTAGAAAAACATACTATGGCAAAGTTGCTAAAAGGCCTAATAAACCCGGACGGAGGGAGTAATAGCTTAATCATGTGATTATTTTTTTTAGTAAAATGCAGGTTCTGCAGAAGATGTATATTTTGTGGCTCCTTGCAGATTAGGGACAGGCTACTAGGATGTTATTATTGCCAACATAACACAATCATCTTACGCATTCAATTATGGAAAATTCTAGAGTGTGGCATGTTGAATTTCGTAGAAAACACGTCTGGGACTGTTTCTTGATGTATCCATAACATTTGAAGAGGGTGAATTCATGCTAAATATAATGAAGTGGCTTCTAGTAGAATGTGATTTCCGCATAAATGTATATTTTGTGGCTCGTCGCGGACTATTGACGGGCTAGGTACTTGGATGGTATTTCCAAAAAGGCACACGCCAATGCACAAGCTTCACCTGCATTCAGTTATGGAAAGTTATACAAAGTGACTTGTTGAGTTCCATGGAAAACACATTCAGAGATTGTTTTTTCCGATGTGTCCATAAATTTAAAGAGGATGAAGGCACGCAAAAAAAGTGAACTTTAGTAGAATGCAAGTTCAACAGAAGATGTCGTGACCTCTTGAATTTTGTGTAAAACACGTTAAGGATTTGTTTTCTTCGATGGCCCATAAGATTTGAAGAGGGCGAAGGCATGCAAAATAAAAGTGAATTTTGGTATGGTGCAATTTCGGTAGAAGATGTCGTGACATATTGAATTTCGTAGTCAACATGTTCTAGTGTTTGGTATCTTTGATGATCCATCAGATTTGAAGATGATGAAGGCATGCAAAACAAAGTGAATTTTAGTATGATGCAAGTTTTGTGAGAAATGTACATTTTGTGACTCGTCGCGGACTATTGACGGGCTAGCTACTTGGATGGTATTGCCAAAAGGCACGCAACAACACAGAAGCATCTCGTGCATTTCAGTTATGGAAATTCTAGATCGTGACATGTTAAATTTTTTGTAAAACACATTTCAAGATTATTATTTTTACGTTTCCATAAAATTTGAAGAGAAGGCACACAAGTAAAAGTCAATTTTAGTACAATGCAATTTCGGCAGAAAATGTCGTGACGTATTGAACTTCATAGGTAGCATGTTCTGGAGTTTGGTTTCTTCCATGATCCATAAGATTTGAAGATGGTACGGTGCAAGGTTTGCATGAGTTGTACATTTTATGGCTTGTCGTGGACTATTCACGGGCTAGCTACTTTGATGGAATTGCCAAAAGGACGATGGTGCATTCAGATGTGGGAAATTTTAGAGCAATAATACCGTGTCACGACGCTCGTAGTTTTTTCACGGTAGAATGCACAAGGGGCCAACGTATCATAAAATTCAGGAATAAGGAAGATGTAAGAGCAAGATATCGTGACCTGTTGAATTCCATAGAAAACCTGTTTCGAATGTTTTTTTCTTCCATGCTCCATAAAATTTAAAGATGTTGAAAGCACACAAGATAATGTGAATTCTTCGTGAGTTTATACATTTGTAAGTGTTGTACCCCTCCGGTGGTCTAACTTTTTTTTTTGAACCGGATGCATGTAGACACGTGTTAGTGTGTTTGCTCATTAATTTTAGTATGGATGTAGTCCGTTTTGAAATGTCGTGACCTATTAGCTTATAGAGGGAGTACGGAGGAAGTAGTCCATAGACCAACATAGTGCGTTTTTTGTTTTATATCTTTGCACCAACCCTTGGGCGACATGTCACTGCTACTCTGCTAGGACGATGATGAGCAGATCACCGACTCCCCTTCACTCTGCTGGGTGGCCACAGCATTTTGAGCTTATCGTTTCCAGGCCCACGCACGGGGCTTTAACCTCCGCCTCACATGGTGGCACGTGGGGAGCTCCTATTCGCTCAAGTCAACCACGGCGTACTCCACCCGACGACGCTTCCGGGAGCACGTTTCCGTCGGACCCGAATGTTCTTTCCAAAAATCCTGAAATCTACGTGCCTTCAATTCAGTCTCCCGTGTCCGGCTACGTGCACCGGTATCTTCGAAATCTCGCCCGCCTCGAAGAGCGGGCATGTGCCAGTAGTATCTTTCGGACGTGCGATGGTTTGTACGCACCGGTAAAGTCGTGTGGCCATAACGAGCAAACCGTACGCAGACATATATCTCCGGACGGAGATCTGCCGACGTACACGGGCATCCGGAACGAGACAGCCGACCGGTCACGCTTCCGCGGCCGCTCATGCGTCGGGGGAGGGGGCGATGGGTCGTGGCGGCACGGCGAGACGGACGCTTGTGAGCCGCGCGCGTGGCGTGCGTGCGTGCGGCGCGGGCGTTGCCGGACCCCAGCCGGCGGGGACAGGGAACTGACTGGGCCGACCGCGACCTGCGTTGTCGTCTCTTGCCAATATGATGTCGTTGGAGTGCTATTGCATATCCGCACGAGGGCGGAGCTGCTCGGCGACGGCGACCTCTGGCGACTGGCGGTGTGGCCGTACGCTGACGAGCAGTAATGATCGCCGCCCGTTCCGTTGCATCAAAGGGTTTGGACGGTTGGTGAAGTTTGACGCATGCAAGAGCAAAAATGCTAGACATACAAAGATTTGTAAAAGCATGTAAACTGTTTCCATCTAACAACCAATCACAAACCTCTCCCCCTGATTTTCAGCGGGGTGGACCGTCCCGCTCACCTGTTGGCCAATGAAAACTAACCCATCCTGTAAAAGCCTGTAAACTGTTTGTACGTGTAGCATTGCCGATGCAAGAGCTAGGTCCATAGTTCAAAAAGCATGGTTCGGCTGGCAAACGACCGATTACTACTCTTTTCTTATACTACCATAGTGGAAGTAGCATAGGTAATAACATCACACATATCTAGATAAAATAGATGATGTGACAAGCAATAAAAGAGAGGCATGTGGTAACATAACTACTTCCTCCGTCCCATAATATAAGAACGTTTTTGACACTAGTGTCCCGTAATAGGGAGTAGTTACTACTAGTATGAGTAACATCACACATTTCAAGGCAAGATGAGTCTATAGTCTAATAAATAAAGTGTTGCATGTTACCACACATATATTACTCCCCATTATAGATAGAATAACATAGAGTAGTAACATATCGCATGGGCATGTTACTACTCTATGGGGCTGTTTGGATTTGTGACTATGTTTGCTATATATTACCACATTATTTTTGCGACACTTGTCTAACTTGAGTTGCTTAAATTGTTAGCCACACTTTGGCTTGCATAAGAGAATCTTGCCATACTTTTTGTGTCTATGGCATGTGGGGTTCACTTCTTACAAAATAATTCTTGCCTTAGGTGTGGCTAAAATCAAACACCCACATAACTTGCTCAAATCTGTCTAAGATGAGATGTGGCAAAGTGTGGCAAGATGTGGCTAGAAACCAAACAACCCCTATGTTACTACCCATTGTGGCTAGTCTTACATTAAACTAAAATCAAGACATTAATTTTGGATAGGAGGGAGTAGTGATTATGACATTTGTGTCTGAACTTCTTATTTGCGGTTAGCTGGCATCTTCAATGCAGATCCCTAAAACAAACACTGTAGTATTTGTCTATGCACGCGTTCACAAATGGTGATGCAGGAACCAGTCATTCAACCGTGTCCCATACATTTCAAACGAGGTCTGAACAAACATGCCAAATTTCATGTAAGCACGACGGAATTTACGTAAGTTCGTACATAATTGCCATATTGCTATGAGAAGGCTAGAAGGGCATTCTAGGAGGAGGAGAAGGAGAAGCGAGAAGGAGCGGCGGTCAAGATGACATAGAGGTTTGAGGACATCTTGACGAAGGAGACATCTGTTAAGCGCTTCGACGTGAAGGAGGAAAAGAAGGCAAAGAGATTTAACATCTTGATGGCAGTGATCGAGAAGAAGATTAACCTCGACGAGAAGAAGACCACACTTGAACTAAGGAGGGCTGAGCTCATGGCTGCTTCGGATGATACCGAGATGTTGACCATGAGGACGGACAAGCTGGATGTCGACGCAACAATGATAGTGCGCGCCGCCGTGTTAAGATGTTGCAACATTTGGTGGTTGAGAAGGGAGGCGTCAAAGTGAGCGAGGAGGCTCAGACAACCGTTCTGGGAGGGCAAATGCCCTTCTTTTGCACGGACTATCAGACTGGACACATATAAAAATTATAAACATCTGCTTTTTTCTGTTATGATTAGATGCTATGAACACCGCACTTTAACTTACAGAACGATCCAAAATAAAGAAAATAAAATTACAAATGAGTCCTTCTAGATCTCGATGCCGCCGCCACCGACCAGGACATGTCGATGGCGCTCCGCCGCCGCCGCTCCACTCAAACATTGGATCAGGAGAAGCCCCTTTGCGGACGGGAAGTCGTCAAACCTCGGCTCTGGAGAGCCTCCATGCTGCTTGATACGTCTCCAACGTATCTATAATTTATGAAGCATTCATGCTATATTACTATGTGTTTTGAATGATTATGGGCTTTATTATACACTTTTATATTACTTTTGGGACTAACCTATTAACCGGAGGCCCAACCCATATTGCTGTTTTATTGCCTGTTTCAGTATTTTGAAGAAAAGGAATATCAAACGGAGTCCAAACGGAATGAAACCTTCGGCAACGTGATTTTTTGGAAGAACATCATCCTGGAGACGTGGAGTTCAAGTCAGAAGATACTCGAGGACTCCACGAGATAGGAGGGCGCGCCCCCTGTCTCGTGGGCCCCTCGAGCACCTACCGACCGACTTCTTTCGCCTATATAGTCCCACGTACCCTAAAAACATCCACGGAGAAGATAGATCGGGAGTTCCACCGCCGCAAGCCTCTGTAGCCACCAAAAACCTCTCGGGAGCCCTTCCCGGCACCCTGCCGGAGGGGGGATCCTTCACTGGTGGCCATCTTCATCATCCCGGCGCTCTCCATGACGAGGAGGGAGTAGTTCACCCTCGAGGCTGAGGGTATGTACCAGTAGCTATGTGTTTGATCTCTCTCTCTCGTGTTATCTCTCGTGTTCCCTCTATGGCACGATCTTGATGTATCCCGAGCTTTGCTATTGTAGTTGGATCTTATGATGTTTCTCCCCTTCTACTCTCTTGTGATGAATTGAGTTTTCCCCTTTGAAGTTATCTTATCGGATTGAGTCTTTTATGAGAACACTTGATGTATGTCTTGCCGTGCTTATCTGTGGTGAGAATGGGATATCATGTGCCTCTTGATGTATGTTGTGGTGACCAACTTGCGGGTTCCGACCATGAACCTATGCATAGGGGTTGGCACACGTTCTTGACTCTCCGGTAGAAACTTTGGGGCATTCTTTGAAGTACTTTGTGTTGGCTGAATAGATGAATCTGAGATTGTGTGATGCATATCGTATAATCATGCCCACGGATACTTGAGGTGACAATGGAGTATCTAGGTGACATTAGGGTTTTTATTGATTTGTGTCTTAAGGTGTTATTCTAGTATGAACTCTTGAATAGATTAATCCGAAAGAATAACTTTGAGGTGGTTTCGTACCCTATCATAATCTCTTCGTTTGTTCTCCGCTATTTGTGTCTTTGAAGTGACTCTTTGTTGCATGTTGAGGGATTGTTATATGATCTATCTATGTTATTATTGTTGAGAGAACTTGCACTAGTGAAAGTATGAACCCTAGGCCTTGTTTCCTATCATTGCAATACCATTTACGCTCACTTTTATCACTTGCTACCTTGCTGTTTTTATAATTTCAGATTACAATTACCTTTATCTACTATCTATTTTGCACTTGTATCTTCATCTCTTCGCCGAACTAGTGCACCTATACAATTTACCATTGTATTGGGTGTGTTGGGGACACAAGAGACTCTTTGTTATTTGGTTGCAGGGTTGTTTGAGAGAGACCATCTTCATCCTACGCCTCCTACGGATTGATAAACCTTAGGTCATCCACTTGAGGGAAATTTGCCACTGTCCTACAAACCTATGCACTTGCAGGCCCAACAACGTCTACAAGAAGAAGGTTGTGTAGTAGACATCAAGCTCTTTTTAAGCGCCGTTGCCGGGGAGGCTAGGTAAACGGCACTCACACCCTGTTAACTAAGCTCTTTTCTGGTGCCGTTGCCAGGGAGGTGAGTGCTTGAAGGTATATCTTTAGATCTTGCAATCGAATCTTTTTGTTTCTTGTTTTATCACTAGTTTAGTTTATAAAAGAAAACTACAAAAAAATGGAGTTAAGTTTGTCTCGTATGCTTTGTCTTTTTAATATCTTTCGTGAGTATGATGGAAGGGAAAATTGTGCTCAAGTGTTAGAAGAAGAGTGCATTAAAATGCTTGGTACTAAATCTTTGAATGATGAGCATGATTGCAATGTTCTTAGTATAAACTCCTTGAATATCCGTAGTATTAATGATGGTTGCTCTAGTCATGATGAAAATATCTCTTATGAGCATGTCAACTTTTGTGGAGTGCATGTTTGCATGAACACACCAAATAGAGAAGATATTTATTGCAAGAGGCATAAGCGTTTAGAAACTAAATGGTTGCATGAAAGGCTATGTGTGAGTGCTGAAAATTTAAAATTCCTTTGTCGTACTTGTGAACTTTGCAACGACCGTGGTCATTTACATCTCCTTTGCAAATTGTTTCATGATCGAATCGTGTCCAAAAATTGTGATGATTTGATCTCCATTGCTCATTACAATGTGATTAATTTACTTTTGGGTTATGAAGAATTGAAACGTTTACTTAAGGACCTTCCAGAATTTGCCCATAAGAAATTCCTTGATATTGATCTAGAAAAGATTTATATGTTTTGTGCGGAGAATTGCATTGAAAATCCTTATATTGCCAATTACCTAAAGAAAAGAAAGCAAATAGAAGATGATGAAATAACTAATGAAAGGGAAGAGACTTCCCAATATCCTCCTATTATTTCTCATGATGAATCAGGTAACGAGGATGAGCTTTCTATTCAACCAATCTCATCAATAAGGAGCTCAAAGAGGAAGGTTGAACCCACACATAATATGAAGAATAAAAAGAAAAGAAGGAGCAACAAAGGTAGAAAGGTATCCCTCCCAAATGATGTTGCTCCTACTACTCATCGTGATGATGATAATTGCTTTACTATTGGTGCTATCCATATTTTTAATGATGAGAGTGATTATGCTTATGATATGAAAGGGCCCAAGCTTGGGGAAGCTATGTTTGATGAGGATGAAATATTTGAGAATATATTTTCTGAAATTAATGTTTGTCCCAAGCTTGGGGATTCTATGTTTAATGAAGATGATATTTTTAGCATCCCAAGTTTTGATATGCAAAGTTGTTATGATGATGGCATGCCTCTTTATGATGATTATATTGATGAAAGTGGGTTTGGAAGAGTGTCAACTTTAGGAAGTAGTGATCCTACTATTTTGGAGGATGTTGAATTTTGTTGTGATAAATATGAAAGTGGATTTGGAAGAGTGTCAACTTTATTTAGTGATTCCACTATCTTGGGAGAGGTTTCAATCGATTATGATGAGAACGAAGTTGCTACTTACGATGATTATTGTGATGAAACATATGCTATAAAAAGTAGTGATGATTATATTTACAAATCTTGTCATGATTATGATTACCCTTTTTCTGAACATTACTCTTTTAATGTGGAAACAATTTTTAGTGTTCAAGTCTTTTATGATACTCCCACCATTCCGAATGAGAAGAATTTTGCTTATGTGGAGAGTAGTAAATTTTCTATGCTTGTAGATCATGAAAAGAATGCTTTAGGTGCTGGTTATATTGTTGAATTCATTCATGATGCTACTGAAAATTGTTATGGGGGAGGAACATATGCTTGTAGGAGTTGCAATAATGTCAAGTTTCCTCTCTATGTGCTTCAATTTTTTAAGCTATGCTTGTTTTATCTTCCTATGCTAGTTGATTATTGTTTCCATAAGTTGTTTGCTCACAAAATAGCTATGCATAGGAAGTGGGTTAGACTTAAATATGCTAGTCATATGTTTCATGATGCTCCCGTTATGTTTCAATTCTTATCTTTTATGTGAGCATCATTGTCATCATCATGCCTAGCTAAAAAGGCATTAAAGAAAAGCGCTTGTTGGGAGACAACCCAATATTTATCCTTACTGTTTTTGTGTGTCCACATGATTATGCTACTGTATTAATCATGTTTTATAGCTTTTGTTTCAATAAAGTGCCAAGTAGAACCTTTGGGAAGGCTTGGGTGAAGTCTTTATGATCTTGCTGTAGAAAACAGAAACTTTTGCGCTCACGAGAATGGCTGCCATTTTTACTGGAGAGTGGTTTTAGGTTGATTCTTTTTGCAGATGATTAATAGACAAATTCCTCAGGTCCAGAAATTTATTTAATAATTTTTGGGGTTCCATAGGTATACGTTTGATACAAATTACTACAGACTGTTCTGTTTTTGACAGATTCTGTTTTCATTGTGTTGTTTGCTTATTTTGATGCATCTATGGCTAGTATTAAGTGGTATGAACCATAGAGAAGTTATAATACAGTAGATATTACACCAATATGAATTTAGAATGAGTTCATTACAGTACCTAAGTGGTGATTTATTTTCTTATACTAACGGAGCTTATGAGTTTTGTGTTAAGTTTTGTGTGGTTGAAGTTTTCAAGTTTTGGGTAAAGATTCGATGGACTATGGAATAAGGAGTGGCAAGAGCCTAAGCTTGGGGATGACCAAGGCACCCCAAGGTAATATCCAAGGACAACCAAGATCCTAAGCTTGGGGATGCCCCGGATGGCATCCCCTCTTTCGTCTTCGTTCATCGGTAACTTTACTTGGAGCTATATTTTTATTCACCACATGAGATGTGTTTTGCTTGGAGCGTCATTTTATTTTGCTAGTTTTTTCTTGATGTTAGTTAGAATAATGTTTTGCATCTTTAGTTTCAATAAAGTCAAGGATAGCCTTTGCCATGCTTATTTTGCTAGTATACATGTTGCTGTTTGAAAACAGAAAGTTTACCGCTGTTGCAAAAATTCCCTAGAAAAGTTAGAGAATGGTATAATGTTGAATATTTTTGCATATTGAGCTATGGTAAATTTATTACAGTGGGAATTTTAGCTCATAATTTTTGGAGTCAGGGAAGTATTGATACTCTTGCATTCTTTACAGACTGTACTGTTTTGGCAGATTGCTGTTATGCTTGCATTGATTGCGTATGTTTGCTTGTTTAATGATTCTATTTGAGGATAGGAGTATTAAATATGCAGAGACATTTAGTATTCAATGTTGAATAATAATGTTAGTGATTTGTTACAGTAGAAGATGATATGGTTTTGCATTGGTTTATACTAACCTATCTCACGAGTTCTTGTTGAGTTTGTTGTGAATGAAGCTTTTGATAAAAAGAGAAACCTTGACATGAAAGGAATTAAGGAGACACAAAAGCTCAAGCTTGGGGATGCCCAAGGCACCCCAAGGTAATATTTCAAGAAGTCTCAAGCATCTAAGCTTGGGGATGCCCCGGTAGGCATCCCACCTTTCTTCTTCAACAATCATCGGTTAGTATCGGTTGAGCCTAAGTTTTTGCTTCTTCACATGAGTTGTGCTATCCTTGCAATGTCATTTTATTTTGTTTTTCTTGCTGCTTGAATACAATACCAAGATCTGAAATTCTTTAATGAGAGAGAGTCCTTGCATAGTTGCATAATTATTTAGCTACTCATTGATCTTCACTTATATCTTTTTGGAGTAGTTTTTCATTTACTCGTGTGCTTCACTTATATCCTATGAGTAAATGGTTGAATGAGTTGAATGTCATCAATCTGAATTTATATATGTTTCATTTGCTTATCCCATGGGGAGTAATGACTTCACATCTAAGAAGTAGAGGTTGTAAATTTATTGACGGTTAGCAAGCATTGTATTAGACATTTGAACAATTCATGAAAGAATATTGAAGGAAGAGAGATTTCACATATAAATATATTATCATAGACATCTTTTATAATTGTGAGCACTCATTAAGTATGACATGCTAAAGAGTTGATGTTGGACAAGGAATACAACGTAATGGGTTATGTTTTCTCGCGTCTCAGTTAAAGTATAGGGACATTTACATCTATGCCCCTTACTCGAACCCACTAATCAGATTTGCCCCTAATTTTAAAGCATGCTCAAATTTGCCCCTCCGCCGTTAAGTCACTACTCAGAAATGCCCTTCCGTATAGTACTGTAGCACTTTCCATCCAATACTATAGCACTTTCCGTCTGCTACAGTACACATGGGCCTTTGACGGTCAAAGGCCTTTGACTGGACGGAAGGGCATTTCTGAGTAGTGACTTAACGGCAGAGGGGCAAATTTGAGCATGCTTTGAAATTAGGGGCAAATCTGAGTAGGTGGTTCGAGTTAGGGGCAGAAATGCAAATGGCCCTAAAGTATATTGTCATGGATCATTCAAACATGTTGAGCTTGCCTTTCTCCCCTTGCTAGAGTAAATATCTGTACTAAGCGGGAATACTGCTTGTGCATCCATTTTCCTTAAACCTAGTTTTTGCCATGAGTGTCCACCATACCTACCTATATATGGTATTTACCTGCCGTTCCAAGTAAATTTGCATGTGCCAAACTCTAAACCTTCAAATTATAATTTGTTTTATATGCCCGAATTGCTCATGTAGCAACTAGGGGCTGCCAGTGTCTTCCATGCTAGGTGGGTTATTCTCAAGAGGAGTGGACTCCGCTCCTCATTCACGAGAAAGTGGCGGTAACCGGGATGCCTAGTCCCATGATCAAAAAGATCAAAATCAAATCAAAATAATTAAACAAAACTCCCCCAGGATTGTTGTTAGTTGGAGGCACTCGTTGTTTCGAGCAAGCCATGGATTGATGCTTGTTGGTGGTTGGGGGAGTATAAACTTTTACCATTCTACGTGGGAACCGCCTATAATGTATGTAGAATGGAAGATATTGGAACTCTTGGTTGTTATGTTGACAATGAGATCATACCTCTCAAAATTATTTATCTCTATTTTAAAAATCGAGCTGTGGCACCTCTGCAAATCCCTGCTTCCCTCTGCGAAGGGCCTATCTTTTACTTTATGCAAGATTCAAGGTGATATTCACCTTTCCCTTTTTCATTTTATCCTTTGGCAAGCACTTTGTGTTAGGGTGATCATGATATATATATATCCAATTGGATGTACGTTAGCATGAACTATTATTGTTGACATCACCCAAAGGTGAATACGTTTGGAGGCAACATTATAAGCCCCAATCTTTCTCTGTGTCTGATTAAAACTTCATAACCACAAGTATTGCGTGAGTGTTAGCAATTGTAGAAGACTATATGATAGTTGAGTATGTGAAGTTTGCTAAATCAAAGCTCTGACTTAGACTCTTCCTGAAAGTAAGATGAATTGCAATTGTTTGATGACTAATAATAAAGTTTGCTAGTTTTCAAGAAAGTTTATGGTCTATGCTTTAACATGTGAATTGCTTGTTACTAGTTCATGAAAAGTTTTATGAGATGAACTACTGTTATGACATATTATCATGCTAGAAAAGGTGATTGAAATTATCATTGATCAAACTTGTGCACCTCTAGCATTCACACTTCATAAATTCTTTCTTTATCATTTACCTACTCGAGGACGAGTAGGAATTAAGCTTGGGGATGCTGATACATCTCCAACGTATCTATAATTTATGAAGCATTCATGCTATATTACTATGTGTTTTGAATGATTATGGGATTTATTATACATTTTTTTTGTGAAAAGGCTTTATTATACACTTTTATATTACTTTTGGGACTAACCTATTAACCGAAGGCCCAGCCCATATTGTTGTTTTATTGCTTTTTTCAGTATTTCGAAGAAAAGGAATATCAAACGGAGTCCAAACAGAATGAAACCTTCGGCAACGTGATTTTTTGGAAGAATATCATCCTGGAGACGTGGAGTTCAAGTTAGAAGATACCCGAGGACTCCACGAGATAGGAGGGCGCCCCCCTGTAGGGCGTGCCCCCCTGTCTCGTGGGCCCCTCGAGCACCCCCCGACCGACTTCTTTCGCATATATAGTCCCACGTACCCTAAAAACATCCACGGAGAAGATAGATCGGGAGTTCCGCCGCCGCAAGCCTCTGTAGCCACCAAAAACCTCTCGGGAGCCCTTCCCGGCACCCTGCCGGAGGAGGGATCCTTCACTGGTGGCCATCTTCGTCATCCCGGCGCTCTCCATGACGAGGAGGGAGTAGTTCACCCTCGAGGCTGAGGGTATGTACCAGTAGCTATGTGTTTGATCTCTCTCTCTCGTGTTCCCTCTATGGCACGATCTTGATGTATCCCGAGCTTTGCTATTGTAGTTGGATCTTATGATGTTTCTCCCCCTCTACTCTCTTGTGATGAATTGAGTTTTCCCCTTTGAAGTTATCTTATCGGATTGAGTCTTTTATGAGAACACTTGATGTATGTCTTGCCGTGCTTATCTGTGGTGAGAATGGGATATCATGTGCCTCTTGATGTATGTTGTGGTGACCAACTTGCGGGTTCCGACCATGAACCTATGCATAGGGGTTGGCACACGTTCTTGACTCTCCGGTAGAAACTTTGGGGCATTCTTTGAAGTACTTTGTGTTGGCTGAATAGATGAATCTGAGATTGTGTGATGCATATCGTATAATCATGCCCACGGATACTTGAGGTGACAATGGAGTATCTAGGTGACATTAGGGTTTTTATTGATTTGTGTCTTAAGGTGTTATTCTAGTACGAACTCTTGAATAGATTGATCCGAAAGAATAACTTTGAGGTGGTTTCGTACCCTACCATAATCTCTTCGTTCATTCTCCGCTGTTAGTGTCTTTGGAGTGACTATTTGTTGCATGTTGAGGGATTGTTATATGATCTATCTATGTTATTATTGTTGAGAGAATTTGCACTAGTGAAAGTATGAACCCTAGGCATGTTTCCTATCATTGCAATACCGTTTATGCTCACTTTTATCGCTTGCTACATTGCTGTTTTTATAATTTCAGATTACAATTACCTTTATCTACTATCTATTTTGCACTTGTATCTTCATCTCTTCGCCGAAGTAGTGCACCTATACAATTTACCATTGTATTGGGTGTGTTGGGGACACAAGAGACTCTTTGTTATTTGGTTGCAGGGTTGTTTGAGAGAGACCATCTTCATCCTACGCCTCCTACGGATTGATAAACCTTAGGTCATCCAGTTGAGGGAAATTTGCTACTATCCTACAAACCTGTGCACTTGCAGGCCCAACAACGTCTACAAGAAGAAGGTTGTGTAGTAGACATCACTGCTCTGCCGACGCCATCGTCTTGCTCACCAAGGTCCTTTAGGGAAGGGATAAGTTCCAAGGTCCTTTTGAATTTTATACCTGGCCAAATACTATGAGGCATATTTGGATAGGAGTATGTGATGAGGATACAGACCTGGGGTAGGGTCATAGGCCTGACCTATGCGTCCTACCCAAGGTCACTACCCTTAAAGATAAGAAGTCCAAGAGATAGCAAGAGACCCCCAGTCGAAGATGTCGAGTGCAATCCACTCGACAGTCATGTCACTCGGGAGTCCTCCTCCCTACCTTCACTCGACCATCCAGAGAATCACTCGACCTACCGAAGACCAGGAGTCATTCAGCATTACAACAGATAGGCGTTCACTCCGTAGTCTTTAAGGTCATTAACATCACTTAAGGCTGGCGTTACTAGTAACGCCCCCACTTTATGTACATTAAGTCCCTTGTAATGGAGGACGGTGGACATCCTGGCGTACTCTTTATAAGCCACCCCCCTCCTCTGGCACAAGGGCTCGCACCCCCTGTAATATCACACACATAATCCAATCGACCGCCTCCAGGCACCGAGACGTAGGGTTGTTACTTCCACTGAGAAGGGCCTGAACTCGTAAACCTCATGTGTACACCTTCACCATAGCTGATATCTTGCCTCTCCATACCTACCCCCCTTTCTACTGCCAGTCTTAGAACCACGATAGTTGGCGCCCACCATGGGGCGGGTGTCTTAGCGACTTGTTGGTGAAGTTGCAAGTTTTACCGATCATCATCATCATGGTTTCCGGCGGCGGATTGGCTGAGGGCCGCAAGATCCGTCTCGGCGCACTTGTTTTCATCGCCGACGACTCCGTGTGGCTTCAAGAAGCTCCCCTGGATATTGAGGCACTCCCCGTCCGAGGGGCGACTGTAACACCCTCAGTGTCATGCTATAGTAATCCCCTGTTAATGGTGCCAGGTCACCATGCTTACTGAGCTAATTATCACTTGATGAAAAATCAAAGTCAAATTCAAATTCAAATTATGAGGGAAATTCAAATTTTATCAAACATGAAAACAGAAATGCTCATCATGTGCCAAATATTCCAGAACTAATATTGGTGGTGAACCAACATTTTTGCAAAGGGTTTAAGTGGCCTAAACTACTTAAAACAGTGACCTAAGCAATAAATTAAATGCCCTTTTTTATTTATAAAATTGGCAACTATTCCAAAAGCCTCCCAACCTTTTTAGGCTATGCTCTTTAATTCTTTAAAATTGTTTTGGCCAGTGGCATAATTTTGCAAAGTCATTATTGGCTAAAAAGAAAATGCAAAAGCTGCTGGAAAAAGAACAAAAAAGAAAGAGAAGCCCCTGCCTCCCTGGGCCTTAGCCCATTGCACAGGCCGGCCCAGCTACCTCCCCGGTCGCTATCCCCTCATTTTCCTTCTGTTCGACCGACCGAGGCACCCCCACCCCCGCTCGTTCCCGCCAGACCCAGCACGGCGCCCCGCGCTGCCACATCGTCGGCGAGGGGATAAGAGCAGCCTCGACACCTCGGGCTCCCTCCCCACTAGCCCACTCCCCCTTGTGCTCCTTTTCCGCCTCCCCACCTAGATCCCCTTCCCCCACGGGATGCTGCTTCTCCTCTCCACCATGGCCTCGCCACCGTGAAGCTCGCGGCCACCGTCGCCCGTCCGCTGCTCCGACAAGTCCAGGAGCTCCATCGTGGTCCGCCTCTTCTTCCTCTACACTGGATCAGGACCGGGAGCGCCACCGTCGTCGCTTTATTGCTCTTCCTCATCTACGGCCACTGTGCGACCCCGCCGTCGATCTGCTCCACCGGTCCTCCTCGAGCCCGCTGCATAGACCCACGCTCCCGCGGTGAGCTCCTGCGCCGAACGTGCCCTCCCCCCTCTTTAGTCACCCGTAGCCCGTGCTCCGGTGTTAGGCCGCACCTACACCGCCTGGCCTCGTCGCTGGTGTAGCCACGGCGACCATAGGGCCCCGTGCGTGCCGCCATCGCGCTCACCGCACCATGTAGGCCTCGTCTAGCCGCTTGGGTTGCCTGCAAACGCCCACCAGCCCCGATCAAGACGACGGCCGAAGTCCAGCGTCCGCCTCGCCGCTCACCGTCGACGTTCCCGACCACCGCAACCTCTGCCAGCCCCGCAGATCGCCTCGCCGCTCGCTGTCGACGTTCCCGACCACCGCAACCTCTTCCACCCCCTAGATCGCCTCGCTGTCGTCTTCTCGTTCGAACAAGCTCGACCGCGCTGGAAACGGCGCCCTGTGCGCGAAACCCGACCACCTCCCGAACGCCACCATCGCCTCCACTCGCCGCCGGCAAAGATTCCGGCCATTACGGCCCGTGCCACCATCACGGTTGGATGCGGCCCAGCCTCACCATTCGAACGTGCCCGACCATGGCTCAAATGATGCACCGTAGCGCGATTCCGGCCGTCTCTGGTGTTCGGCCACCGCGGATGGCCTCGCCGGCGTTGCTCCGGCGCCGACGCTGACCTGGCACCGGCGGGGCCCGCCTCTGGGTCGCTACCCATGGCCCCCCTAGACTCAGTTGACCACGTTGACCGTGGTCAACTATGCTGACTGGGCACTCAGTGCCACTCACACATGGGCCCCGCCGTATAATTAACCTAATTAAAGTGTTTTCCTAATTAAAAGTAATTAACTAAACTAGTGAGTCACTGACATGTGGGGCCCAGCTGCTAATGAACCACGTTTAATTAAAATAACCCACTGTTAGTCCCCTCTCCATGAGAGGTGGGACCCACTAGTCAGTTTGACCAGTCAGCGGGTCTGTTGACCTGCTGATGTCATGCTGACACTCTGCTGACGTCATATTTTCCTTTTCTGATAATTTATTTAATTCCAGAATATGTTTTAAACTTGCAAAAATCATTGTAATTAAACCGTAACTCCGATGAAAATGTTTTCTATATGAAAGTTGCTCAGAAACGAATCTGATTACGCGGTCCGTTCATCTGTCACATACCCCTAGCATGATGAACATGGATTACTCCCCCTCCGGTCATCTGTCTGACACAGGTCTGGAACCGGGAAAACATTCCTGGATGAATTTCCCCTTCACTTTATCGTGTAGCCATACGTTAGGTCACACCCGGCACAACATATTGCCACGTTATGCCTTGTGATGCATTGTTTGCTCTATATTTACTGTTTCTTCCCCCTCTTCTCTTCGGTAGACCCCGAGACTGATGTTTCCCCTGTGATCGACTACGTCGATGACGACCCCTTCTTGCCAGGGCAACCAGGCAAGCCCCCCCTTTGATCATCCCGATATCGCCCATTCCATTCTCTCATGCTTGCATTAGATTTTGCTACTGTTATTGTTTGCACCTATTCTGATGCATAGCCTGCTTTTGTAACCTGCTTATTGTTACCTTACCTGCTTATCCTAAACTGCTTAGTATAGGTTGGTTAGTGATCCATCAGTGACCCCCACCTTGTCCTTGTTGCCCCTGCTTCATCATCGAAGAACCGATCAACAGGATCGAAGACTAGGCCCCGGCACCGCACATCACTTTCCCCTTAGTTGCTCGACACTGCTGGGTTACTATCGAGTGCCGAGGGTGAGACCTCTACAGCACTTCTCATGTTAACCCTGTAGTGTAGCTATTCGGTCGTGGTCATCGAGGGTGATTCCGCCTTAACCACTTCCGATACGAATCTGTCGTGCAACCCCTCAAGTGTGAACCTCGGGGGTGATTCCTCTTATGTTCACCTTGATGATTACATCGAGTGGAATTCACCGGGGGTGATTCCTCGGGTTTTCCCCCTTGATGTTTAGACACACAGTTACTATGATTACTATGACTTTACACTGAACCATGTTACTAAAGACGGGTCGACCCTGAGGGGTACCCGCGCGAGCATAATTGCGAGTGATGTGGAGTCGGATTGACCTGGAAGGTGCCCACGAGATAATTACGAGGCGTGGCCGGGCATTCTTAGCCCTTGCTGCAAGTCCTCGAGACAGGGCAACGGTGTCACTTCTTTCGTGAGTCTCTGCTTGTTACCGCACGTTCCTAATCCACTACGATTTGGATATTTGATCCGAGGGGCCTCTGGCCTGATAGCACTAACCATCACGTGGGCATAGTATGGGCGTTCTGCTTGTATACATCAGCCGAAGCTTAATAGACGTTAGCGACTGAGCGGCGCGCCGGGTTGGACTGGTAAGCTCCTGCCTGTTTAGGAAGGTAGCTAGGTCTGCTCACCGGCCGCCCACACAACGTGCAGGAGTTCTCGGGGAGATGGCCCATGACCCCTGGGGGCATAGGTTTAGTCTGGCGTGCTGGCCTCTCTATTAAGCCTAGGTCGGGTTGCGGCGTATTGTTTGGCCGAGGCCGGGCATGACCCAGGAAAGTGTGTCCGGCCGGAGTTAATCGAGCGTGGTGGGTAAGTTGGTGCACCCCTGCAGGAAAGAAAACATCTATCGATAGCCTGTCCTACGGTAACGGACGCTCGGTGTTGTATCCCGATCGATACAACTAGAACTGGATACTTGTGACGAGAATTGGATGGTGGTGAGAATTGGATTGTGATGATAATTGGATAGTACGGCTCTGGGATTTCTTTCTCGTAGGGAGTCGAGAAAGAATCTCTGGTTGACGTTGATAACACTACTACTACTTTACTTTATGCTACTCTACTCCCTCCTGTTTGCTGCAAGATGGTGGTTTCCAGAAGATGCTAGTCTTCGATAGGACTAGGCCTTCTCTCGATTCTGGCATTTCTGCAACCCAGTCCACATATACAGCCTTCCTTTGATAATGTTGCATATGTAGTGTAGTTCCTTGCTTGCGAGTACTTTGGATGAGTACTCACGGTTGTTTTGCTCCCCTTTTTCCACCTCTTTCCATTCTTCTCGGATGACACAACTAGATGACGGAGTCCAGGAGCCAGATGACACCTTTGATGACTGCTACTACCCTGAGGGTGCCTACTACCACGTGACGGACGCCGGCGACCAGGAGTAGTTAGGAGGCTCCCAAGCAGGAGGCCTTGCCTTTTCGATCGATGTTGCTTTTGTGCTAGCCTTCTTAAGGCAAACATGTCTAACTCATGTCTGTACTCAGATATTGTTGCTTCCACTGACTCTTGTATTCGAGCTTATGTATTCGAGCCCTCGAGGCCCCTGGCTTTTAATATAAAGCTTGTATTATTTTAATTTGTGTCTAGAGTTGTGTTGTGATATCTTCCCGTGAGTCCTTGATCTTGATCGTACACATTTGCGTGTATGATTAGTGTACGATTGAATCGAGGGCGTCACAAGTTGGTACCAGAGCCGACTGCCTGTAGGTAGCCCCCTTTCCAACTCCTTGGCCGAAGTTGAGTCTAGTCACTGAAAAACTTTTACTAACATTGGCTGTGTGGCTTACGGGCCCACGTCGCCATTGGGTGGTATTATGATCTTTTATTCCTCATCCATACTCTCGGACTCTGATCTCTCATCGATTCGGGTTAAACATTTTACTAACTCTGACATTAGGCTCTCGTACCCACTTCCTCCCAGAGAGCCCCGACATTACTGATGATCGCTTGCTCCGCCAGAAGATCCTGCAGGTACTCCTCGATGTTTCTCGAGACCCTGTGCCCATTGCCTTGCAGTTCCCGACCACACATAATCCCCGTGAATAACATCCTTGGTGCTTGTACTTCATATCCAGTCGCTCCTATTATTACAAGATGTACTCTCCGTTGTTTCGAGAATCCTTTGTGCCTTCTGCTTTGCGGCTTCTTTTTGCACTACGAGTAATTCCCTGAACCCGTTCATCCCCAGTTGTTCATTTGCTTTCCAAAGTACTTGGAAATACTATCTGATCTTCTGAAAATCCTCTGCAGCCTATTACTCTTGATTCTTCTTGCCTGTTTGCATTATGGTTAATTCCATATTTCTAGTAATCTCCGTTGACATCCTATGTCTCTATCATTTCGAGTCCCTTCATCCAATTTGTTGCGAATGCTCGAAATCCTCAATAAGATCCTAGCATTCATCCTTCTGGCTCAAACGTCACTCCGAACATGGGCTTGTTCTTGGCAAATGAAACCTTGATTGATTGTCGATCTATATTGATTCAACTCAATTATCTTTTGATCAGAGCTTCTGCTTCTGATCTTTTGATATGAAAATCGCAATTCCTTTGTATTCAAGCTTTGAAGTTATCCAGATATATCTATAATCCGATGCCTTGCATTCTTTCCTTCTTCTGATTGAGTACTGATACTCACATCAGATCCATTAAGGACCGCTGAATCCTTTGTTGGATTATTATCCGGCAGTTTCCTTCATATTCAAAATTTTGTGCGCTCTTTCCCAGATACATAATGCCTTTGGTAATTGTATCCTCTCCTTTTGTCAACCATGCTCTGCTTTCGAGCTGGTGTTGCTTACTTCTGAAGTTTGTGGAATAGGTTCCTAAGATGCCCCTATGGGTTGAACCTATGCCTCCCATAATCCGTTTGAACCCGAGAGTTTTAACGAGTCTTACTCTTCTGGTGTTTTGCCAGATAACATTTCAACACTACAACTTCATTGAACGCGAGAAGTGAATGAAAGGTTATGCATTGGAGAAGTGGGAGTCGACCTTGAACCTTTGTGTTCATGCCCATGAACACGATGTAGATCCAATCATGGAAGCTTCTTGTAATAATAACTTTTTCCTTGATATATTATCCTATGGTATCTGTGAATTGATCCTTTGCAAACGTGGTTCCGACCATATTTTCCTCCTTGATTCCATTTACTGGATAAGTTAAAATACTTATCGTCTGCAAATCATTTCCCCCGTCCAACCTCTACTCTGATTTACCTTCTGACATTACACCTAGTACTTGATACTGGGAAGTTTTATACCCCATCACATCATTCCTAGCCTGATCGGCTATATTTTTATTGTGTCAACTTTTAACTGTGCTACCTGGTCCTTATTCCCGGAGCACAACTTTTCGACGATGAGCGAAGCTTACGTCGATCTTCCTCATCTTATCTTTTCGCCTTGAACAGCAAGCTTGCTTTCGAGTTTGTGTCGTACCCATGGTTCCAATAACTTTTCACTTCATCATTCCTTTGACTTGATGTCATCGCCGATCGATTACATCTTCCTGAAATCTCTCGACAATTGTGTCGTGCTCGTCAACATTCTGAGCCCTTCCAGCATATCAATCGAATTCGGATAAGAAATACCATCCTTGACCTTCGATGATTTGAGTTGTCATCGACAACCCCTTGTCTTCTTTCCAACACATATTTGATCATGTCTTGGTTATACCTTGGACTCCTTGCTATTCCTGCAATTGTTCCTTGAGCATTTCTTGTGATCTTCAACTCAAACTATTCCTTGAGTATTTCTTGTGATCTTGAACTCAAACCACTACTTGGAACACCATGTTAATGCTACCTCAAAGCATGACTGAGGTATTCCAAATATCAACAAGAGCATTGGAAGCACATTGCCGAATGTTTCTTGATCTATTATCCAAACACCGTTGTATGGGTAATATCATGATTCTCATTGCCCCATTAACTAAATGGATAAGTACTTGATGTCCTATCATGTATATCTTGCTCCGTTTGTTCTTGGGAAGCATATACTCTAATACTTTTGTATAAGCAACCTTTTCCTTTCCATTGGTCTGGTTAAACTAATAATCACATTTTTCCTTTCCATTGGTTTGTTTAACCATTCTCGTAATCTAACTTATCGGAGCAGAGTTAATTCTCTGCTTAGGTAAACACCTCGGTGTACAACTCTATCAGCAAGACCTTGTTACTATTGTTGATAACATTCCGGTAGCCACCGATGGACGAGAACTTTGCCTATTGGTCCGCCTCGTTCAACGAGCAGGAAAATAGTTCTATTCGTCCCTCGCCCTTGGTACCTATGTTGTTATCAACATAACTGACAGGTTATCCTCTGACCTGCCTTCCTATCATGACCGTGCAAAATGTTAGCTCCTTCTTGCTTTTAACCCACATGGTGGGTCCATAAACCACAGTTCCACAGGAGCAAAACCTGACTCTCATGTATACCCCCCTGTTTCAAAAAAAAAATTATCACGCTTGGTTTCGTATGTAAATCATAGCCACCTTCCGTGAGATCACCAATTCTGGTATCAGACAAAATACATATGCCCGTCGCTCTGAAACCCTTTCACATTCTATTTCAGGCAACGAACGATTGCCTACCCGTTTGAAGCTTCTTATTGCACCTTCTTACCTTGCTCTCGATGAATTCCTTGAATTTCAACTCGAGAGATGCCTCTTTGCAACGTTCATTGAGATAGTCCCCAGGTAACTATCTTGTGTTGAGCTCCGTCCTTTCCGAGTCTTTCCCCCTACTACACCCCTTAAATCTCGGGACGAGATTTCTTGTAGTGGAGGAGATTTGTAACACCCTCAGTGTCATGCTACAGTAATCCCCTGTTAATGGTGCCAGGTCGCCATGCTTACTAAGCTAATTATCACTTGATGAAAAATCAAAGTCAAATTCAAATTCAAATTATGAGGGAAATTCAAAATTTATCAAACATGAAAACAGAAATGTTCATCATGTGCCAAATATTCCAGAACTAATATTGGTGGTGAACCAACATTTTTGCAAAGGGTTTAAGTGGCCTAAACTACTTAAAACAGTGACCTAAGCAATAAATTAAATGCCCTTTTTTATTTATAAAATTGGCAACTATTCCAAAAGCCTCCCAACCTTTTTAGGCAGTGCTCTTTAATTCTTTGAAATTGTTTTGGCCAGTGGCATAATTTTGCAATGTCATTATTGGCTAAAAAGAAAATGCAAAAGCTGCTGGAAAAAGAACAAAAAAGAAAGAGAAGCCCCTGCCTCCCTGGGCCTTAGCCCATTACACAGGTCGGCCCAGCTACCTCCCCGGTCGCTATCCCCTCCTTTTCCTTCTGTTCGACCGACCGAGGCACCCCCCACCCCCGCTCGTTCCCGCCGGACCTGGCACGGTGCCCCATGCTGCCACATCACAGGCGAGGGGATAAGAGCAGCCTCGACACCTCGGGCTCCCTCCCCACTAGCCCACTCCCCCTTGCGCTCCTTCTCCGCCTCCCCACCTAGAACCCCTTCCCCCATGGGCTGCTACTTCTCCTCTCCGCCATGGCCTCGCCACCGTGAAGCTTGCGGCCACCGTCGCCCGTCCGCTACTCCGACAAGTCCGGGAGCTCCGTCGTGGTCCGCCTCTTCTTCCTCGACACTGGATCGGGACCGGGAGCGCCACCGTCGTTGCTTTCTTCCTCTTCCTCATCTACGGCCACCGCATGACCCCGCCGTCGATCTGCTCCACCGGTCTTCCCCGAGCCCGCTGCATAGACCCCACGCTCCCGCGGTGAGCTCCTGCACCGAACGCGCCCTCCCCCCCCCCTCTTTAGTCACCCGTAGCCCGTGCTCCGGTGTTAGGCCACACCTACACCGCCTGGCCTCGTCGCTGGCGTAGCCATGGCGACCATAGGGTCCCGTGCGTGCCGCCATCGCGCTCACCACACCGTGTAGGCCTCGTCTAGCCGCTTGGGTTGCCCGCAAACGCCCCCCAGCCGCGATCCCGACGACGGCCGAAGTCCGGTGTTTGCCTCCCCGCTCGCCGTCAACGTTCCCGACCACCGAACCTCTGCCACCCCCCCCAGATCGCCTCGCCGTCGTCTTCTCGTTCGGACGAGCCTGGCCGTGCTGGAAATGGCGCCCTATGCGCGAAACCCGACCACCTCCCGAACGCCACCACCGCCTCCACTCGCCGCCGGTGAAGATTCCGGCCGTTACGGCCCGCGCCACCATCACGGTTGGATGCGGCCCAGCCTCACCATTCGAACGCGTCTGACCATGGCTCAAATGATGCGCCGTAGCACGATTCCGGCCATCTCCAGCGTTCGGCCGCCGCGGATGGCCTCGACGGCGTTGCTCCGGCGCCGGCGCTGACCTGGCACCGGCGGGGCCCGCCTCTGGGTCACTGCCCATGGGCCCCCTAGACTCAGTTGACCACGTTGACCGTGGTCAACTATGCTGACTGGGCATTCAGTGCCACTGACACACGGGCCCCACCGCATAATTAACCTAATTAAAGCTTTTTTTCTAATTGAAAGTAATTAACTAAACTAGTGAGTCACTGACATGTGGGACCCAGCTGCTAATGAACCACGTTTAATTAAAATAACCCACTGTTAGTCCCCTGTCCATGACAGGTGGGACCCACTGGTAAGTCCAGTCAGCGGGTATGTTGACCTGCTGATGTCATGCTGACACTCTGCTGATGTCATATTTTCCTTTTCTAATAATATATTTAATTCCAGAATATGTTTTAAACTTGCAAAAATCATTGTAATTAAACAGTAACTCCGATGAAAATGTATTCTATATGAAAGTTGCTAAGAAAAATCCAACGAATCCGATTACACGGTCCGTTCATCTGTCACATGCCCCTAGCATGCTGAACATGAAACATTCCCCCTCCGGTCATCTGTTTGACATAGGTCCGGAACCGGGAAAACATTCCTGGTTGAATTTCCCCTTCACTTTATCATGTAGCCATACGTTAGATCACACCCGGCACAACATATTGCCATGTTATGCCTTGTGATGCATTGTTTGCTCTGTATTTACTGTTTCTACCCCCTCTTCTCTCCGGTAGACCCCGAGACTGATGCTGCCCCTGTGATTGACTACGTCGACGACGACCCCTCCTTGCCAGAGCAACCAGACAAGCCCCCCCCCCTTTGATCATCCCGATATCGCCCATTCCATTCTCTCATGCTTGCATTAGATTTTGCTACTGTTATTGTTTGCACCTATTCTGATGCATAGCCTGCTTTTGTAACCTGCTTATTGTTACCTTACCTGCTTATCCTAAACTTCTTAGTATAGGTTGGTTAGTGATCCATCAGTGACCCCCACCTTGTCCTTGTTGCCCCTGCTTCATCATCGAAGACCCGATCAATGGGATCAAAGACTAGGCCCCGACACCGCACATCACTTTCCCCTTAGTTGCTCGACACTGCTGGGTTACTATTGAGTGCCGAGGGTGAGTCCTCTATAACACTTCTCATGTTAACCCTGTAGTGTAGCTATTCGGTCGTGGTCATCGAGGGTGATTCCGCCTTAACCACTTCCAATACGACTCTGTCGTGCAACCCCTCAAGTGTGAACCTCGGGGGTGATTCCTCTTATGTTCACCTTGATGATTACATCAAGTGGAATTCACCGGGGGTGATTCCTCGGGTTTTCCCCCTTGATGTTTAGACACACAGTTACTATGATTACTATGACTTTACACTGAACCATGTTACTAAAGACGGGTCGACCCTGAGGGGTACCTGTGCGAGCATAATTGCGAGTGATGTGGAGTCAGATTGACCTGGAAGGTGCCCGCGAGATAATTACGAGGCGTGGCCGGGCATTCCTAGCCCTTGCTGCAAGTCCTCGAGACGGGGCAACGGGGTCACATCTTTCGTGAGTCTCTGCTTGTTACCGTGCATTCCTAATCCACTACGATTTGGATATTTGATCCGAGGGGCCTCTGGCCTGATAGCACTAACCATCACGTGGGCATAGTATGGGCGTTCTGTGTCGTATACATCAGCCGAAGCTTAATAGACGTCAGCGACTGAGCGGCGCGTGCCGGGTAGGATTGGTAAGCTCCTGCCTATTTAGGAAGGTAGCTAGGTCTGTTCACCAGCCGCCCACACAACATGCATGAGCTCTCGGGGAGATGGCCCATGACCCCTGGGGGCATAGGTTTAGTCTGGCGTGCTGGCCTCTCTATTAAGCCTAGGTCGGGTTGCGGTGTATTGTTTGGCTGAGGCCGGGCATGACCCAGCATAGTGTGTCCGGCCGGAGTTAATCGAGCGTGGTGGGTAAGTTGGTGCACCCCTGCAGGGAAGAAAACATCTATCGATAGCCTGTCCTATGGTAATGGACGCTTGGAGTTGTATCCCGATCGATACTACTAGAAATGGATACTTGCGATGAGAATTGGATGGCGATGAATTGGACTGTGATGATAATTGGATAGTGCGGCTCTGGGATTTCTTTCTCGTAGGGAGTCGAGAAAGAATCTCTGGTTGACGTTGATAACACTACTACTACTTTACTTTATGCTGCTCTACTCCCTCCTATTTGCTGCAAGATGGTGGTTTCCAGAAGATGCTAGTCTTTGATAGGACTAGGCCTTCTCTCAATTCTGGCATTTCTGCAGCCCAGTCCACATATACAACCTTCCTTTGATAATGTTGCATATGTAGTGTAGTTCCTTGCTTGCGAGTACTTTGGATGAGTACTCACGGTTGCTTTGCTCCCCTTTTTCCACCTCTTTCCATTCTTCTCGGATGACACAACCAGATGACAGAGTCTAGGAGCCAGATGACACCTTTGACGACTGCTACTACCCCGAGTGCCTACTACCACATGACGGACGCCGACGACGAGGAGTAGTTAGGAGGCTCCCAGGCAGGAGGCCCTGCCTTTTCGATCGATGTTGCTTTTGTGCTAGCCTTCTTAAGGAAAACTTGTCTAACTCATGTCTGTACTCAGATATTGTTGCTTCCGCTGACTCTTGTGTATTCGAGCTTATGTATTCGAGCCCTCGAGGCCCCTGGCTTGTAATATAAAGCTTGTATTATTATAATTTGTGTCTAGAGTTGTGTTGTGATATCTTCCCGTGAGTCCTTGATCTTGATCGTACACATTTGCGTCTATGATTAGTGTACGATTGAATCGAGGGCGTCACAACGATGCACTTCCGCGCGTGCGTTCGCGGTGTCCTTCTCCGGCAGCCGTCGACTCAATATTAGTCGGCTCCGATGGGGTCTTCCCTCCCTGCTGTTCGCCACCGCAAGCGGTCCAATCGATCGCGGTTTCAGCGGTGGGTGAAACACGTGGTGGCTCGGCGTTCGGCCACCCATCAAGTCGCGGCAATCGAGCCCGATGAAACTCTCCACGGCCTGTTCAATCTGTCAACTGGCTCCGCAGAAACCGCATCCGAGTGCGATAGCAGTGACCCTGCGGCCGAAGTCTTGATGGTCGATGGACCACGTGGTCCGCCTGGCTTCCGTCGGGAAGACGGCGAAGATGGTGGCAGCGATCCGTCGCGCGTCCATGAGGAATACCATCCCGAACCCCTTTCTTCGCAGCAGAGGGAAGAACTTTGTCGCCGCAACATGGATGCACTCCAGACGCCCATCGTTGGAGAAACCCCCAAGGCTCGGGCCTTGGAAGAGGTGCGCCTAGCTAATTTGTCCGAGCGCACTCGACTGGATAACCTTCAGCGCGCTCTCGATGAGCGTGCTCAGGAGCGGGTCCCTGAGTCCAGTTGACGGCAGCTTTTCCTGCCTCGACCTAAGGTATACCGTACTCCGATTCAGAACCTCACAGCTGCGGCCCGAATAGCAGAGTCGATCCAACCTTCCCAGTCGGAGGCTGGGAAAGGGCTTATGTAGATCCGGGCCTTGCTCCGAGCAGCAGGAGAGCAAAACACAGCAGTGTCTTAGTCGTGAAATAGGATTCACAGCAGATCCGTAGTAGCGGATACAGTTCAGTCGGCCCACAGCCCAAGGTCGCCCCTACGGCGTGAGGGCCGTGGACAGTATGATCATCTGCTCGACTGTGACAATCATCGTGGAGTGCCCACGCCTCCTCCGATGAGTGCGTCATATGTGCCTCTGCGAAACGATGACAGACACCGTCACACTGGCGACCGCAGAGCTTCAGTCGACCCAAGAGAGCCAGGCTTCAACGTGAGATCCATCCTTGTTCAAGGTCTAGTCGACCGGAACAGAGCGCATAGAGAAGACCCTGGCAGAGATCGTCCAAGTGGCAGCAGAGTGCATGTTTCCGGTCCAGAGTGTTTCAGCAGAGCCATGAGGGCGGCAGTGATTCCTCCCAACTTCAGGTTGGCGACCGGAGTCAGTAAGTTCACTGGAGAGTCCAAGCCTGAAACTTGGCTTGAGGATTACCGAGTGGCTGTGCAGATTGGCGGTGGAAACGATGAAGTAGCAATGAAACATCTTCCTCTGATGTTGGAAGGGTCGGCCCGAGCGTGGTTGACTCAGTAGCTGGCAGTATATTCAGTTGGGAAGAACTGGCTCGAGTGTTCGTCAGAACTTTCGAAGGCACTTGCAAATGACCAGCAGGATTGACCGAGTTGCAGCATTGTGTGTAGAAGCCGAGTGAGACTTTGAGAGATTTCATTCAGAGGTGGACCACTTTGCATCATGCCGTTGAAAATGTATCAGAGCATCAAGCAGTGTGCGCATTCAAGGAAGGTGTCAAATACCGCGAGTTGGTCCTGAAGTTCGGTCGGACTGGTGATATGACTCTGACTCAGATGATGGAAATAGTCACCCAATATGCTAACGGGGAAGAAGAGGATCGACTCCATAGCGGAAAGAGTAAGCCAGTCGGCCGAGAGACCGATGGAGGTAATTCCAATAAGAAACAGAAGCGTAAGGCCGAGCCGGCGGCACCCGATGAGATTGCTGTAGTGGCTCAAGGAAAGTTTAAGGGAAAACATAAAGGGCCCTGGCCCCCTAAGAAGGTAAAGGATCAAGCAGGGAATGATGTGTTGGATTTGCCATGTCACATCCACACAAAGAAGGATGAAGAGGGTAATCTGATCTACCCTAAGCATACCACTCGACAATGTCGACTCCTGATCCAACAGTTCCGAGAAAAACAGCCCAGTGAGAAGGAAAAAGAGTCGTACAAAGATGAGGATGAAGAGGAAGACGATGATTATCCCAAAGTCAATTCCACCCTCATGATTTTTGCTGATGTTGAGAGCAAGAGTCGGTTGAAAGTTATCAATAGAGAAGTGAATATGGTCGCTCCGGCGACGGCGACCACATACCTGAAATGGTCTCAAACAGCCATCACATTCGACCAGTCTGACCATCCCGCTCGTGTAGCCACCCCGGGAGGCAAGCATTGGTGGTCAACTCCGTGGTTGGGGGCACTAGACTGACTAAAGTGCTGATGGATGGTGTCAGCGATCTGAACATCCTTTATGCTGAAACCTTGAAGGGGATGGGCATTCCGATGTCCAAACTTAGCGAGAGAAATATGAGTTTCCATGGTGTTATCCCTGGAAAGAAAGCCGAATCACTTGGCCAGATTGCCCTCGACGTGGTTTTCGGTGATTCCAAGCATTACCGTAAGGAAAAGTTGACATTTGAAGTCGTGGATTTCCAGAGTGCTTATCATGCCATTCTGGGTAGGCCCGCCTACGCACGTTTTATGGCTCGACCATGTTACATGTACCTCAAGTTGAAGATGCCTGGCCCCAAAGGTGTGATCACAGTTACTGGCAATCGGCAGAAAGCAGAGGAATGCTTCCAGAAAGGTTCCAAAATTGCTGATGTGCAGATGGCAGCAGTTGAATTCCAAGAGTATCAGAAGAATGCAGATCCAAGTGATTTGCTCCGGGCCAAGAAGCCTGCTATAGATTCTGCATTTCAGTTGACTGGTGAAACAAAGCCGATTCATATTCACCCGACCGATCCCAATGCCGCACCGACTCATATATCAACAACACTCGACAACAAATGGGAAGAAGCGCTCATCCAGTTCCTCCGTGAGAACTGGGACATCTTTGCATGGAAACCCTCTGACATGCCAGGTGTACCCAGAGGACTGGCTGAGCACCATTTGTGTGTCGACCCCAAGGTAAAACCCGTCAAAGAACATCTTCGACGGTCCGCCGTGCAGAAGAGGAAAGCGATTGGCGAGGAAGTGGCTCGGCTGCTAGCAGCAGAGTTCATCCGTGAGATCTACCACTTCGAGTGGCTTGCTAATGTAGTCATGGTCCCTAAGAAGGATGATTCACTTCGTATGTGCATTGATTTCAAGCATATCAATCGGGCCTGCCCGAAAGATCACTTCCATGTCCCTCGCATCGATCAGATTGTTGACTCGACTATGGGGTGTGAGCGCTTGTCTTTTTTAGATGCATATTCCGGGTATCATCAGATCCGACTGTATGGTCTCGATGAAATAAAAACAGCCTTCATCACCCCATTCGGGTGCTTTTTCTATGTCACCATGCCATTTGGTCTTAAAAATGCCAGAGCCACATTCATGAGAATGATTCAGAAGTGCCTGCTCACTCAAATCAGTCAGAATGTGGAAGCATACATGGATGACATTGTGGTCAAGTCTCACAAAGGTTCCAACCTATTGACTGACCTCGCAGAAACCTTTGCCAACCTAAGAAGGTACGATATCAAGCTTAATCCGTCAAAGTGCACATTCGGAGTTCCAGGAGGAAAGTTACTCGGTTTTCTCGTTTCCGAACGAGGGATCAACGCCAATCCAGAAAAAGTTGATACCATCCTCTGAATGAAACACCCTGTGCAAGTACATGACATTCAGAATCTGACTGGTTGTTTGGCCACCTTGAGTCGATTCATTTCTCGTCTTGGTGAAAAGGCCTTGCCTCTTTACCGACTAATGAAGAAATCTGATAAGTTCGAGTGGACTGAGGAAGCTGATGCAGCGTTTGCAGAGCTCAAAACCCTGCTGTCCACCCAGCCGGTGCTCGCTGCGCCAATCAGCAAAGAGCCTTTACTGCTTTACATTGCAGCCACTGGACAAGTTGTCAGTACAGTACTCACGGTCGAGCGAGTAGAGGAAGGAAAAGCTCACAAGGTTCAGCGCCTAGTTTATTATCTCTCTGAAGTTTTGACTCCATCCAAGCAACGATAACCACATTATCAGAAGCTTGTCTATGGAATATACATGACCAGGAAGAAGGTTGCACATTATTTCTCTGATCACTCCATTATAGTCGTCAGCAACGCACCACTATCTGAAATTCTGAATAACAGAGATGCAACTGGTCGAGTGGCAAAATGGGCGATTGAACTCCTTGCATTGGATATCAAGTTTGAGGCAAAGAAAGCTATCAAGTCCCAAGCAATCGCAGATTTCCTCGCCGAGTGGATTGAGCAGCAATTGCCGACTCAAGTGCACTCGGAGCATTGGACTATGTTCTTTGATGGCTCCAAGATGCTGAATGGTTCAGGTGCCGGGGTAGTATTGGTATCCCCCCGTGGAGACAAGCTTAGCTATGTTCTCCAGATCCATTTTGATTCCTCCAATAATGAAGCCGAATATGAAGCACTTTTATACGGGTTGCGTATGGCCATTTCACTCGGCGTCCGTCGCCTTAACTCAGATTTGGTGGTTAATCAAGTGATGAAGGAATGGGATGTCAGGAGCCCGGCCATGACTGATTATTGCAATGCAGTAAGAAAGCTAGAAAAGAAGTTTGAAGGATTGGAGCTTCACCATATACCCCGACTAAAAAATCAAGCTGCAGATGAGTTGGCAAAGATAGGTTCAAAGAGAGAGGCCATTCCCCGTAATGTGTTTTTGGAACATATTCATTCACCTTCAGTTCAAGAAGATCCTTTCACCGAAGAGTCACCACAGCCCAAGAGCGCCACAGATCCAACTGAAGTTGAAGTCCCAGCCGTGGTCGACTTAGTCATGGAGGTGTTGGTCATCACTCCCAACTAGACAGTGACGTATATTGCATACATTCTTAGGAAAGAACTTCCAGAGGATGAAGAAGAGGCTCGACAGATCATTCGGTGATCTAAAGCCTTTACCGTGATAAAGGGTCAGTTGTTCAGAGAAGGTGTAACTGGGTTCTGCCAGAAGTGCATCAAGCCAGAAGAAGGCCAAATGATCCTCAATGATATTCACTCTGGGACTTGTGGTCACCATGCGTCCTCTCGGACCATCGTGGCCAAAGCATACCGAGCCGGATTTTACTGGCCACATGCCAATGGGATGGCAAAAGAAATAGTGGACAAGTGTGAAGGTTGTCAGTTTTACTCCAACATGTCCCATAAACCTGCATCTGCTCTGAAGACTATTCCACTCGTCTGGCCTTTCACTGTTTGGGGATTGGACATGGTTGGACCTCTGAGGACTGGCAGGAGCGGATTTACCCATGTGCTGGTGGCAGTCGACAAGTTTACCAAATGGATCGAAGCCAAGCCCATTAAAAACCTTGAAGCAAGTACAACTGTGAGTTTCATCAGGGAATTGATATTCAGATATGGTGTTCCACACAACATCATCACGGATAACGGATCGAACTTTGACTCTGATGGATTCAGAGCCTTTTGTGCTTCCCAAGGCACGAGAGTCGATTACGCTTCGATCGCTCATCCTCAGTCGAATGGGCAGGCTGAGCGAGCGAATGGATTGATTCTCAAAGGACTGAAACCCCGGTTGATGCGCGACCTCAAGCATCCAGTAGGGGCTTGGGTTGATGAGCTCCCATCAGTGCTTTGGGGATTGAGGACAACTCCTAATCGGTCAACTGGACGGACTCCATTCTTCTTAGTCTACGGAGCCGAAGCCGTACTCCCGAGTGATTTGCTCCACAACCGTGCCCTGAGTCGAACTCTTCTCAGAAGAGGAAGCAGAGAAGGCTTGGCAAGATGCAGTCGATCTCCTGGAAGAAGAAAGAGAGATGGCCTTGATCCGGTCGACCATTTATCAGCAAGATTTGCGTCGATTCCATGCCAGAAATGTAAGGGGCCGGGCATTTCAAGAAGTAGACCTGGTTCTCCGAGTGGACCAGCAGAAACCACACAAGCTCGCTCCTACTTGGGAAGGCCCTTTCGTCGTCACCAAGGTGCTCCACAATGGAGTGTATCGTCTCTTCAACGTCGAGCACAACAAAGATGAGCCACGCGCTTGGAACGCGGAACTGCTTCGCCCTTTTTACTCTTAAGTATTTAGACTGATGAGATGTAATAAGAAGTACCTTTTAGTTTGATTATCAAAAGACATGATTTTACAATCTTCCGAATGATTGTTGTTTATGTTTTACATGTTGCTTTAGTTGCGAATCTGTTTCGCCTAAGTTGAAGAGAAAATCCCACCGAGTGGTGAGTCTGCCTCTCGCTCGGCGGCTTAGTTGCAGTCCAATACTCGCCTAAGTGATAAAAAATCCTACCGAGTGGTGAGTATGCCTCTCACTTGGGGGCTTAGCTGCAGTCCGGTACTCGCCTAAGTGATAAAAAATCCTACCGAGTGGTGAGTCTGCCTCTCACTCGGGGGCTTAGTAGCAGTCCAGTACTCGCCTAAGTGATGAAAAATCCTACCAAGTGGTGAGTCTGCCTCTCACTCGGGGGCTTAACTGCAGTCCAGTACTCGCCTAAGTGATAAAAAATCCTACCGAGTGGTGAGTCTGCCTCTCACTCGGGGGCTTAGCAGCAGTCCAGTACTCGCCTAAGTGATGAAAAATCCTACCGAGTGGTGAGTCTGCCTCTCACTCGGGGGCTTAGCTGCAGTCCAGTACTCGCCTAAGTGATAAAAAATCCTACCGAGTGGTGAGTCTGCCTCTCACTCGGGGGCTTAGCTGCAGTCCAGTACTCGCCTAAGTGATAAAAAATCCTACCGAGTAGTGAGTCTGCCTCTCACTCGGGGGCTTAGCTGCAGTCCATTACTCGCCTAAGTTTGAAAAACCCTACAGAGTGCTGAGCAATCCTCCCACTCGGGGGCTTAGCTACAGTCCAGTACTCGCCTAAGTTTGAAAAATCCTACCGAGTGGTGAGCAATCCTCCCGCTCGGGGGCTTAGCTGCAGTATAGTACTCGCCTAAGTTTGAAAAATCCTATCGAGTGGTGAGCAATCCTCCCACTCGGGGGCTTAGCTGCAGTCCAGTACTTGCCTAAGTTTGAAAAATCCTACCGAGTGGTGAGCAATCCTCCCACTCGGGGGCTTAGCTGCAGTCCAGTACTCGTCTAAGTTTAAGAAATCCTACCGAGTGGTGAGCAATCCTCCCACTCGGGGGCTTAGCTGCAGTCCAGTACTCACCTAAGTTTTGAAAACCCTCCCGAGTGAAAACTGATCTTCTCGCTCGGGGCTTAGCAAAGTGCGGGTCGACCACGACCCCCACTCCAAAGTTGCACCATCAAGAAGAAGGACGAGATTGAGCGTGTCGCCAAGGCGAGCCATTTTCAAGAACGTCAAGACCATTGTTGAATGCCCCGTTGATGAGCTGCTGGTCCTGCCGAATGGTGCGGGTCGACCACGACCCCCCCCCCCCGAGGGTTGCACCATCAAGAAGAAGGAAGAGATTGTGAACACTGTAAATGTCCCATCCAACGGCTGGTGCCTTGCTGATGGCAGGAACATCAAGACTATTGCTGAGTGCCTTGCTGATGAGCTGATCAATGCTTCTCAAGGCTCGTCCAACTGGTCGACTGCTAATTCTTCTTCAGAAGCTGCATCGAACGAATAGAAACTGATCCGAGAGAACAAGTTTCACTCGAAGATAAATGCAAAATGTTCAAATGTAAATCCAAAGGTTCCTAACCGCAGATTAAAAGTACTCGGGCGTCAGGCCCGAAGGAGTTTTAACGATTACAAAATCACTCGGCATTCCGAGGCAAATAAAGGTGAGGCATAATGTTTTTCAGTCACTCGGCGGGAGAAGGACTGGCTGGATCGCAGAAGCTGTCAAGATCTATGCTGTCGGTAATGCGAGTGGCTGCCTCGAGGAAGGTGTCCATGAAGGACTGGAAGGAGTGCTTCTTAGTATTCGCTATCTTGAGGGCCGCCAGCTTCTCTTCTTTAGCGTCCTTGCAGTGCACTCGAACCAATGACAAGGCGACGTCAGCACCACAGCGAGCAGAGGACTTCTTCCACTCTTGCACTCGGCCAGGGATCTGATTGAGTCGAGCCATCAGCGACTCGAGGTCTTGAGAAAGTTCTGCTGAGGCCAGAGTTCGGCGTCCACCCGGGTCATCGCCACCGTCAGTCGAGCCAGATAAGCAACCATACCATCCAAGCATGATTCCAACCGCAGCAAGTTCATCGCAACATCATCTTTCACGGGACAATTGATGGGGTCGAGACCTGTCTCGACCCGCCCAGTTTCTGCTTCAAAGTCCTGACAAAGTTCTATTCCATCGCGAAAAACAATGAGTCGACAATATTATAACAAACTTCAGTCGACGACAATTAAGCAGTCGAATGACCATACCTTCAAGCTTGAGGACAAGCTTCGCGGCAAGTTGTTCCAGATAGGACTCTAGCTTGCCCATCTTGGTTCTGAGGCCGCCGACTTCAGTGGTTAGGTTCTCCTTGTCCTTCCTTAGTTGCTCGACTTCTCGATTAGCTTCCGAGATGGCGGTCTTCAACTTCGCATTCTCCTCCTCCAATTTGCCGACTGAAGCCAGCTTCTGGTCTGTAAGCGTCGTCTTCTCACGTGCTTCCTTTTGAGCAGTAGCAAGGTCCAGGTCCTTCTTCTCCAAAGCCTCCTTCATTCTCTCTAAAGAAACAACACTCTTCAGACGAGCCTAAAGTTGGCAGTTTTCACTATGCACATCTGCTTGTGTGAAGTCACTCGGTTCAAAGAGACTGAAATAAAAGTAGTGGAAAGTGCGAACTACTAAGCAGACAAGACAGTTGAATGGTTACCTCCCATGATGGCCGTCTCTTGTTGAGCAGTCTTGAGATTCTTCTTTGCGAGTTCAAGTCAAGTTCAACGCTGATATGCTTCTTCTTTAACTCGGAAAGTCGAGATCCAAGATCACAAGACCTCTGCAGTTAGCAAGAGAGATATGTCAGTCGACAGAAATAAGAGACAGTGATAGTGAAAGGTTACTCTAAGACTACTGCCGAATCAAATATTCAACATCAGTATCGGGGACTACACCCAGTGGGTGCACTTAGCGTGCCCCACTGGTTCAGATCAATACTCAGCAGGGTCTACTCAGCGTGAGTTCAAAAAAAGGAGGTACATTTTAAGACCTCAGTCGACTACCAGCAATCGACCATGGTCTCGGGGACTACACCCAGTGGGTGCACTCGGCGTGCCCCCACTGATCCAGACAGTTTACTGAGACTCAACTCGAGTCAAGTGGAGTGGAAGATTTCCTAAACTCTAAACAAAGAAACACCCCAGTGGGTGATCGGATATAAAACAACATTCAAAAGTTTAGTCGGGGTTTTGCTGACCTGAACATTGGTCTGAAGGGTAGTACTGGGGTTGTAAGCCACCTGGCTAGCCTCGTGCATCACCTTCACCTGCTCCATGACAAGGCTCGCCTGGCGAAGATCTTCCCTGGCGGCACTCGGCGAGTCGTCCGGGGTCTCATACGCAACAAAGAGTGATGGCTCCAGGGCAGTCGAAGCAGTTGCAGGGTCAGATGCGTGGAGTTGCACTGGAGCGGCAGGAGTCTGTGCGGTCGAGACCGACGGACGATCAGTCATCAACGGGCTGGCGAATGTGATGTTGGTCCGAACCGGCTCTCCGGAACGTTCGACCACCACCCCAAGCGCCGGCGTCGACTGAGGGACTTGAACTTCAAGCCTCCTCCTACCTGAACCCCCACCCCTCTTCCTCCTCTCCTGTAGAGGCACTTCTTCTTCATCATTAGGGAGCACTATGACCTCTTGCAAAACTACAGAAAGAGGGAAAAATCAGAAACTCTGCCGATTGGTGATCCACTCAACTTAATGAAGCCTGGTCGAGTGGACTTACCAACTCGTGAGGTGGCCTCCTCGTCTCCTGGTGCCTTGTCGATGTCCATGTCAGTGGCAGTAGAGGTGGGGCTAGAAACATACATGATCCGGCTGGTCAGAACAAAAACTTCAGTCGACCTACGTAAACACAAGCGATACACTTACCCCGAAGAAACAGGGATGTCCATCTTGATCCACGGCAAAGTCTTCCGAGCCTTGGGAGGAACAACTTTGGGCTGCTTGGCTACCTTCTCCGTCGGCTCTGGAGTCGAAGTCCGAGTGCACTTCTGAGCGTGGGTACTCGGAGCCACGTTCTTTCCGCGCCCGCCAGACGGGTCATGGTGTTGTTTGGACCGACGTTCAGAGCGCGGCGGCGAGTCGACTTCTTCCTCATCGTCTGACTCCTCGCTCTCCTCCTCCTCCTCCTCCTCTTCATCCAAAGACTTCCAGTCGCCACTCTCCTCCGCACTGGCCTCTCCCTCCTGGTCCTGCTGTCAGGACCCCGACTCAAAGGCACACCGATCTAGCATGTAACACCTCATAACACTTTGCGGCCTCACAAACGGTATTCCCATGGGTGTCGCCTTACCAGGCTCGGGACCATTTGCGCCTTTTGGCACACGCATATGATAGTGTCGCTAGCATCCATATGACATGGAGCCCGGGCTGACATGGCTACTCATGAACCCAAAGTGGCACTAACTTACAGGGACATGCATACATGACCCAGTAACGAATGTGTCGGTCATCAGTGAGTGAATCTGGGCTGTAGCATCTGGGCTAGCAGGACTCCAGTAAACCGGGCTGTAGCGGGGTAACAGGACTCCGGTAGACACCGCGTGACATTTCCCTGAAGGGACAGATACAGGAACGAAGAAGGACACATGCCGGCCAGCCTAAGTGTTCCGGAGTAGTAGCAAGCTACCAAGGCTCAGTGGAAGCACTAGGAGACATTTCCCGGTAAGAGAGGCTACCAAGGATAAACAACTAGATAGTCAGATCCCACACATACCAAGCATTTCAATAACATACACACAATATGCTCGATATGTGCAAATACAACATGGCATCACAACATGACTCTACAACTCAAGTATGTATTCATTAGGCTCCGAGGAGCCAGATATTACAACCATGGTCTCATGACCCAACATTCAGAGCATACAAGTCAAAGCACAAACGGAAGCTTAACATGTCTGAGTACAGACATCTACAAATGAAAAAGGCTGAGAAGCCTGACTATCTACCAGATCCTGCCAAGGGCACAAGATCGTTGCTGAGGTAACAAGCTAAACATCGAAGTCCACTCGGAACTACTAGCGAGATTGAAGTCTCTCTGCAAAAACATAAATTAAGCAACATGAGTACAAATGTACCCAGCAAGACCTACATCAGATCTAACTACATATGCATCATTATCAACAAAGGGGTGGTGGGGTTTAACTGCAGCAAGCCAGCTTTGACTCGGTGGCTATCCTGAACTATGATTGCAAGTAACTCTTTTGAGGTGGCGCACACGAGTCCACATATTCACCATATCAATACACCACTATGGATCCGTTCCTGTCTCCCTACAAGAACGCCATCCATAGCAGTCACACTTATCTTGCGCATTTTAGAGTATCCACTTTCACTTGTCTATGAACTGTATAGGCAACCCAGAGGTCCTTTACCGTGGACACGGCTATTCGAATAGATCATATTAACCCTGCAGGGGTGTACTTCTTCACACACGCTCTCGCCACTTACCGCCATGTACACGTCATGTATCTCGGCACCTTCAAGCGGAAGCCTGGCGAGGGTGTCGGCCACGACCTGACTAACCACGCAAGTCTCTCGTCCAGGTTTATCGCCTATTCGGGTTCCATCCGCAAGGAGATCCGTCCGGGGTGTCGCTCACGGCCCCAAATGATGTGTGCAGGGTTCCCAAGCCCACCATCCGGGTGCCACTTGGTACACCGGGCCATTGTGCCTAGTCTGTCCCAAGCCCACATGTACCGGGTGCCACTTGGTAGACTACTAACACTGCCTACAAACACCAGAAACTAGTTGCAACTCCTGGACAAAGATCATATTGATTAATAAGTCGAGAGTGGTCGAGTTTCCGGAACCCAATGTGTGGTAGTAACTGTTCATGGATCACAAACATAGAACTCAGTTCCTGAGGACGGTTTCAATGAGACAACCCACCATGTACTCCTACATGGCCTCTCATCGCTACCTTTACCAAATCGTGTTCACACACTTAGCTCTCAACAGTAGGACATGTTCACCACATTCCAATTCATCCCTGATGAATCAGACCCGACTCAACTCTAAGCAGTAGCAGGCATGACAACAAGCATGAATGAGTAGGCACATCAGGGCTCAAACAACTCCTACTCATGCTAGTGGGTTTCATCTATTTACTGTGGCAATGATAGGTCATGCAGAGGAAAAGGGGTTCATCTACCGCAGCAAGTAACATGTGAGTTGTTGTTGTCCTAATGCAGTAAAAGAGAGCAGGAGCGAGAGAGTGGGATTGTATCAGAGTGAACAAGGGGGTTTTGCTTGCCTGGCACTTCTGAAGATAATATAGCTCTTCATCGGTGTCATCGATCTCATCGTCGGAACCACGTCTACTGAGAGGGAACAATTACAGGCAATAGAGAGGAAACACAATCAATGCAATGCAACATTATGATGCATGATCATGACATGGCAACATGCTGCTGTTTTGAGCTAATGCAGCTAGCAACAAAGTTAAATGAAGTTGGTTTGGACCCTAAGTTCAAATCCAAACTCCATAGTGAAATTCAAATGCCATTTATATGATTTGTCCTAAACAGCAGCCATAAGTTGTTCTAACATGCATGGAAATGGTACAGATGGATATATTGGATTTTTCTGATCATTTTTCATATATAATTTGTTTCATTCGGAGTTAGGGTTGATTTTATATGATTGTTAGAAGTTTTGGATATTTTCTAAAATTTTCTGAATTAAAAATAAATCCAGAAAAGGTTCTTTGCGTCAGCATGACATCGGGATGACGTCAGCAGGTCAAAGGCGCCAGCCCAGGTCAAACCTAACGGCTGGGACCCACATGTCAGTGTCTAACTAATTAACCTGAGTTAATTAGCTCTAAACTAATACTAAACTAGACTAGTTAAGGCCCTGGTCCCACATGTCAGTATTAATAGGGCTAATTATGTTTAGTTAGCACTTAACCTAAATTAGCAGGGGCACGGGCCCACCTGTCAGCGATCCTGGGGAAGTCAAACAGGGTCAAACCCCGGGTCAGTGGGGTCAAACCCACCGGCGACATGACGCCGGCGAGGCCAGATGCGGCGGAGTAGCGCGGGTTTCGCGCTCCGGCGACCAAAACAACGGCGGAGGCGTGCTACGTGAAGCTGGGAGTGCCCTGCGTCTTTCTGTGCGATCAGAATGGGCTAAGACGGTCCAAGCTCGCCGGAACGAAGCTCGCAGCGGTGGCCGGAGTTCGGGCGAGGTCGGGATTGGTGCTACGGTGCACGGGAGGGCGAGTGGGTGTGTGCGTTAGGCTCCTGGGGGCTTTCTGAGCACGGTGAGGCACTCCGTTGTGAGATTGCACGGTTGTGGCCACGGCTACGCCGTGGCCGGCGGCGAGAAGCTCTCGGCCGCGGTGGGAAATGGAGCTAGGGTACGAGCGCGAGCTTGAGAGAAGAGGGGAGAGGAAGAGGGGCTCACGGCGGACTCGCATAGCAGCTCAATGGGCTCAGGGAAGCTTTGGTTGCCACGAATTCGACGGTGGTGATCCACGGCGGCTGAGGCCGAAGACAACGATGGTGGCAATGAAGCAAGGCCTCCGGTGTCGTGTAGCTCAGTGGAGAGGATGAGGAGGTCGTGTAGGAGCTCGGGGATGCGTTGGAGAGGCTCGGAGATGGCCGTGGCCGTGGTGGTGCTCGTTGGCGGCATCGGCTGTGCTCGGGCGCGTGTGGGAGAGAGCAGAGGAGGGGGAGGAGCGAAGAAGAGTGAGGGAGAGAGGCAGGGAGGTGCGTGGCACCACCAGAGATAGCCAGGGCGTCGAGGGGGAGCGGCAAGCAGGAGGTGGCCGGGGCGCGTGTGCGTGCACGGCGGCCACACGCCCTCCTGCCCACTGGCAGGAGGTGGAAGACGACAGGAAGGAGCCCCTGGTGGGCTGGGCTGCTTTTGCCCGGCTGGGCTGCTACAGTGCCATGCCAGGTGGGCTTTGCTAGGTAAGTTCCTCTCTCTCTCTTGTTTCTCTTTTCTATTATTCTGCAACTTTGTGGCTTTACTAAAAATGCCAGGGCATTTCCAAAAATCATGAACTAATCATGGCTACTGATTAGAATATATCCAACAGTAAACATTTTAGTTTATGATTATTTGAGCATTTAAAGATTTTTATGGCATTTAAATGCCCAAATGCAAATACTATATAATTTAATTCAGTAACCCTCTGTTGTCCTAGAAATTTGTGCAGCATTTTTGTTAGAGGTTCTAGACCAAGGCAAAGATGATGAACATTTTAGAAGGGCATTTTGGGTTCATTGAAAATGATTTTTATTTGAACCTAGTTGGATTTATTTGTGCTAGGGTTTGGATCAATCCCCATTTCAGGTTTATGAGAAATTTAAACATGGTGCAACACAAGACTAGCTAACCCAGAGCAGACTAGAACTAGGGATGTGACACCTGCTCCAAAGCTTGTTCGCCGTTGGGCATCGAATGCATCTTAGTGAAAACCTGCAGGACAAATCAGTCGAGTAAAAGTCAGTGGACATCAAGTACAGTCGGAACGTAAATGCGAGGCAGTCGGAGCAAAGAGCATACCTTGTTAGGTTGATTATCGTCGCCAAAGGGAATGACTCGCCTAGATCCTCTGGGGTTGTCTTGATTACCTGTGATGCTCCTCAGCCACAAAGCCACGGTCTTGGGTGGCACTTCTTCTGGATGGACCCGAGCGGTGTCATCAAGTCCGGAGTACAGCCACATGGGATGATCGCGGACCTGAAGGGGCTGGATGCGTCAACTGAGGAACACTTCCAGCAGGTCCAAGCCGGTGACGCCCTCATTAATAAGTTGGACCACTTTCTCCACCAACATCTTCGTCACCACGCTCTCAGCAGCAGTCACTTTTAGTGAGGCAGGGGTCTGGACACGGTCGAATGTGAAGTGGGGAAGACTAGTCGACTGGCCTGGAGCTGCGACGTCCTGGCAGTAGAACCAGGTCGACTGCCAGCCTCTAACAGATTCAGGGAGAGTCATAGCAGGGAAGGCACTCCTATGCCTCTTTTGGATACCTTAACCCCCACACATCTGGATGACATGGGTTTTTGAGTCACTCGACTTTGCTTTTTTGACCGACTGGGAGCGGATGGTGAAGATATGTTTGAAAAGACCCCAGTACGGTTGACACCCTAAGAAGTTTTCACACATCAACACGAATGCAGCCAGATACGTGATGGTGTTGGGAGAAAAATGGTGGAGTTGAGCACCAAAGAAATTCAAGAATCCCCGGAAGAAGGGGTGCGGAGGAAGCGAAAAAACCCAGTCGACGTGGGTGGCGAGCAGTACACACTCACCCGGTCGAGGCTGTGATTCCGTCTCCCCCTCCGGCAGCCTTGCCGCTCCCTTGGCGATTAGCCCGGACTCCGCCAGCTCAACCAGATCTTCTTGCCAAATCAAAGACCGGATCCAATCGCCCTGGATCCATCCCGGTGCCAGTCCCGCGCGCGATGACGACCCGCAGTTCTGCTTCTTGCCTTTCGCCGCCCTCGTCGCCTTCTTTGCGCGCTCTAGCGCTGCCGTCTTGTCCTTCACCATGGCGGCGGAGCAGCAGTGTCGAGAGCGGAAGAGCTGGGCGCGGTGGAGAAGCGGAAGAAAAAGAAGGAGAAACGGGTGTGCACAGTGTAGACGCCTCGGCCCCGTCGCCTTATAAAGGGTTGCTTCTGAGTGACTGATGCATGGGACCAGGCAATCCTATCAAATCCCGCAATAGTCGCGGGCAACGTACGTGGCAAAAAAGGTGGCATGGAAATTGAGGCATCATTGTTTATCTGTTCCGCCCGCTTCGGCGCTCTCCGCCCCGCGCGCTTCCCCGAAATTTCGTATCCCGCGAAATCCGGGATAGACAGCAGTCAATCGCGCCCAAGATCCCGCACTCTAATACAGCACTCGGCACATGATGCCACAAGTTCAGTCGACAACTCTCTGAATGGATCAAGGCGACTGAGTCGACGCTGAAGTACCAACATGAGTTTTCAATCTTGGAGAAAACATTCGCGAAGGTGCAAAGCTCAGAACAAGTTCAACTTCAACCTACTTTCCACTCGAACCTTAATCCATTCGGGGGCTACTGATGAGGATACAGACCTGGGGTATGGTCATAGGCCTGACCTACGCGTCCTACCCAAGGTCACTACCCTGGAAGATAAGAAGTCCAAGAGAAAGCAAGAGACCCCCAGTCGAAGATGTCGAGTGCAATCCACTCGACAGTCATGTCACCCGGGAGTCCTCCTCCCTACCGTCACTCGACCATCCATAGAATCACTCGACCTACCGAGGACCAGGAGTCATTCAGCGTTACAACGAACAGGCGTTCACTTCGTAGTCTTAAAGGTCATTAACATCACTTAAGGCTGGCGTTACCAGTAGCGCCCCCACTTTATGTACATTAAGTCCCTTGTAATGGAGGACGGTGGAGGTCCTGGCGTACTCTTTATAAGCCACCCCCCTCCTCTGGCACAAGGGTTCGCACCCCCTGTAATATCACAAACATAATCCAATCGACCGCCTCCAGGCACCGAGACATAGGGCTGTTACTTCCACTGAGAAGGGCCTGAACTGGTAAACCTCGTGTGTACACCTTCACCATAGCTGAGATCTTGCCTCTCCATACCTACCCCCTTTTCTACTATCAGTCTTAGAACCACGACAGTATGCACATTACTTTGGGCTTTAACAGACAAACTCGTATAAATTTTTGCAGGTTATCTACAGGGACACTACCGCTCAGCACGGCGCCACACGACCCGACGCGTACACCATCGCCATCGTCGATCCACACACGCCAGCAACATGCCCCGCCATCCACTAGCTCATTAGCAACCACAGCGACCATGGCATGCGAGGCGCGCACGACGCCCACAGCAAGTTCCGCGACCACGTCGTCCTCCACTGATTATGCGGACGAGCGCTGGGCGGTGCTGTTCGTGGTTGATCTCGTGGCCGCACGTCGGATCTCGCTCGTCGATGGCGTGATTTGGCTCAGGAAGGATGCACTCCGAATCGTGCTCCTCGATGATGCTGGAGTCACGGTGGATGCGAGGTTCCTTTGGGAGGGCGAGACGATCGACATCGGTGAGATTGTTCCTTTCCCGTGTCATTTTGCTAGCGTTCGTGATAGGATTCCGGTGATTGCCGCGGAGGGCGGGCCGCGATACAGTTCTTCATGTCATGTGGGGCACGTATCGGGTGTGGATGGGGTTCCTGGGCACGATCTGTGGACGTGTCCGCCGCCGCCCCTGACGGATGGGGCTGGCCTATTGGGGTGTGGACCGCCTCCACCGCCTCTGACGGATGGGGCAGGCCTGTTGGGGCGTGGACCGGTTCGACAGGAGGCCGATGGCAGCCACGTGGTGGGGAGGGGATCCAACCGATAGGATACACCTGAGTCTAGGGTTCTGATGGAGACGGTGTTGGAAATATGCCCTAGAGGCAATAATAAAAGCATTATTATTATATTTCCTTGTTCGTGATAATTGTCTTTATTCATGCTATAATTGTGTTATCCGGAAATCGTAATACATGTGTGAATAACAGACACCGACATGTCCCTAGTGAGCCTCTAGTTGACTAGCTCGTTGATCAACAGATAGTCATGGTTTCCTGACTATGGACACTGGATGTCATTGATAACGAGATCACATCATTAGGAGAATGATGTGATGGACAAGACCCAATCCTAAACATAGCACAAGATCGTATAGTTCGTTTGCTAGAGTTTTCCAATGTCAAGTATCTTTTCCTTAGACCATGAGATCGTGTAACTCCCGGATACCGTAGGAGTGCTTCGGGTATGCCAAACGTCACAACGTAACTGGGTGACTATAAAGGTAGACTACGGGTATCTCCGAAAGTGTCTGTTGGGTGACATGGATCAAGACTAGGATTTGTCACTCCGTATGACGGAGAGGTATCACTGGGCCCACTCGGTAATGCATCATCATAATGAGCTCAGAGTGACCAAGTGTCTGGTCACGGGATCATGCATTACGGTACGAGTAAAGTGACTTGCCGGTAACGAGATTGAACGAGGTATTGGGATACCGACGATCGAATCTCGGGCAAGTAACATATCGATAGACAAAGGGAATAGCGTACGGGGTTGATAGAATCCTCGACATCGTGGTTCATCCGATGAGATCATCGTGGAGCATGTGGGAGCCAACATGGGTATCCAGATCCCGCTGTTGGTTATTGACCGGAGAGTCGTCTCGGTCATGTCTTCTTGTCTCCCGAACCCGTAGGGTCTACACACTTAAGGTTCAGTTACGCTAGGGTTGTAGGGATATGTATATGCAGTAACCCGAATGTTGTTCGGAGTCCCGGATGAGATCCCGGACGTCACGAGGAGTTCCGGAATGGTCCGGAGGTAAAGATTTATATATGGGAAGTCCTGTTTCGGGCATCGGGACAAGTTTCGGGGTTATCGGTATTGTACCGGGACCACCGGAAGGGTCCCGGGGGTCCACCGGGTGGGTCCACCTGTCCCGGGGGGGCCACATGGGCTGTAGGGGGTGCGCCTTGGCCTAATGGGCCAAGGGTACCAGCCCCACATAGGCCCATGCGCCTAGGGTTTGAAGGGGAAAGAGTCCTAGGAGGGGAAGGCACCTCCTAGGTGCCTTGGGGGGGAGGGAAACCCCCCTTGGCCGCCGCACCCCCTAGGAGATTGGATCTCCTAGGGCCGGCCACCCCCCCTTGGCACCCCTATATATAGGTGGGGAGAGGAGGGACTTCATACCTGAACGCCTTGGCCTTTGGTTGCCTCCTTCTCCCTCCCCAACACCTCCTCCACCTCCATAGTGCTTAGCGAAGCTCTGCCGGAGTACTGCAGCTCCATCAACACCACGCCGTCGTGCTGCTGCTGGTGCCATCTCCCTCAACCTCTCCTCCCTCCCTTGCTGGATCAAGAAGGAGGAGACGTGGCTGTTCCGTACGTGTGTTGAACGCGGAGGTGCCGTCCGTTCGGCGCTGGTCATCGGTGATTTGGATCACGTCGAGTACGACTACATCATCACCGTTCTTTTGAACGCTTCCGCTCACGATCTACAAAGGTATGTAGACGCATCCAATCACTCGTTGCTAGATGAACTCCTAGATGATCTTGGTGAAACGAGTAGGAAATTTTTGTTTTCTGCAACATTCCCCAACAGTGGCATCATGAGCTAGGTCTATGCGTAGTTCTTCTTGCGCGAGTAGAACACAATTTGTTGTGGGCGTCGATTTGTCAACCTTCTTGCCGTTACTAGTCCTTTCTTGCTTCAGCGGTATTGTGGGATGAAGCGGCCCGGACCAACCTTACACGTACGCTTACGTGAGACCGGTTCCACCGACTAACATGCACTAGTTGCATAAGGTGGCTGGCGGGTGTCTGTCTCTCCTACTTTAGTTGGAGCGGAATCGATGAACAGGGTCCTTATGAAGGGTAAATAGAAGTTGACAAATCACATTGTGGCTTTAACGTAGGTAAGAAAACGTTCTTGCTAGAACCCTAATTCAGCCACGTAAAACTTGCAACAACAATTAGAGGACGTCTAACTTGTTTTTGCAGCAAGTGGTTTGTGATATGATATGGCCAAAGTTGTGATGAATGATGAATGATCTATATGTGATGTATGAGATGTTCATGCTATTGTAATAGGAATCACGACTTGCATGTCGATGAGTATGACAACCGGCAGGAGCCATAGGAGTTGTCTTTATTCTTTTAATGACCTGCGTGTCATCAAGAAACGCCATGTAAATTACTTTACTTTATTGCTAAACGCGTTAGCCATAGTAGTAGAAGTAATACTTGGCGAGCAACTTCATGGAGACACAATGATGGAGATCATGATGATGGAAATCATGGTGTCGAGCCGGTGACAAGATGATCATGGAGCCCCAAGATGGAGATCAAAGGAGCTGTGTGATATTGGCCATATCATGTCACGTTTATTATTTGATTGCATGTGATGTTTATCATGTTTTGCATCTTGTTTACTTAGAACGACGGTAGTAAATAAGGTGATCCCTCACAATAAATTCAAGAAGTGTTCCCCCTAACTGTGCACCATTGCGACAGTTCGCTGTTTCAAAACACCACGTGATGATCGGGTGTTTTATTCAGACGTTCACATACAACGGGTGTAAGACAGATTTACACATGCAAACACTTAGGTTGACTTGACGAGCCTAGCATGTACAGACATGGCCTCGGAACACAGAAGACCGAAAGGTCGAGCATGAGTCGTATAGAAGATACGATCAACATGAAGATGTTCACCGATGTTGACTAGTCCGTCTCACGTGATGATCGGACACGGTCTAGTTTAACTCGGATCATGTAATACTTAGATGACTAGAGGGATGTCTAATCTAAGTGGGAGTTCACTAATAAATTGATTAGTTGAACTTAATTATCATGAACTTAGTCTAAAATCTTTGCAATATGTCTTGTAGATCAAATGGCCAACGTAGTCCTCAACTTCAACGCGTTCCTAGAGAAAACTAAGCTGAAAGACGATGGCAGCAACTATACGGATTGGGTCCGGAACCTGAGGATCATCCTCATAGCTGCCAAGAAAGATTATGTCCTACAAGCACCGCTTGGTGACGCACCCGTTCTCCCTGCAGAACAAGACGTTATGAACGCTTGGCAGGCACGTTCCGATGACTACTCCCTCGTTCAGTGCGGCATGCTTTACGGCCTAGAGCCGGGGCTCCAAAAACGTTTTGAGAGACATGGAGCATATGAGATGTTCGAAGAGCTGAAAATGGTTTTCCAAGCTCATGCCCGGGTCGAGAGATATGAAGTCTCCGACAAATTCTTCAGCTGTAAGATGGAGGAAAACAGTTCTGTCAGTGAGCACATACTCACTATGTCTGGGTTGCATAACCGCTTGACTCAGCTGGGAGTTAATCTCCCGGATGATGCGGTCATTGACAGAATCCTCCAGTCGCTTCCACCAAGCTACAAGAGCTTTGTGATGAACTTCAATATGCAGGGGATGGAAAAGACCATTCCTGAAGTATTTGCTATGCTGAAATCAGAAGAGGTAGAAGTCAGGAAGGAACATCAAGTGTTGATGGTCAATAAAACCACTAAGTTCAAGAAAGGCAAGGGTAAAAAGAACTTCAAAAAGGACGGCAAGGAGGTTGCCGCGCCCGGCAAGCAAGCTGCTGGGAAGAAGCCAAAGAATGGACCCAAGCCCGAGACTGAGTGCTTTTATTGCAAGGGAAGCGGTCACTGGAAGCGGAACTGCCCTAAGTACTTAGCGGATAAGAAGGCCGGTAAAACCAAAGGTATATGTGATATACATGTAATTGATGTGTACCTTACTAGTGCCCGTAGTGGCTCCTGGGTATTTGATACCGGTGCAGTTGCTCACATTTGTAACTCAAAGCAGGGGCTGCGGAATAAGCGGAAACTAGCAAAGGACGAGGTGACGATGCGCGTCGGGAATGGTTCCAAGGTCAATGTGATCGCCGTCGGCACGCTACCTCTGCATCTCCCTTCGGGATTAGTTTTAAACCTTAATAATTGTTATTTAGTGCCAGCTTTGAGCATGAACATTGTATTGGGATCTCGTTTAATTCGAGATGGCTACTCTTTTAAATCTGAGAATAATGGTTGTTCCATTTTTATGAGAGATATGTTTTATGGTCATGCTCCTATGGTGAATGGTTTATTCTTTATGAATCTCGAACGTGATGCTACACATGTTCATAATGTGAGTACCAAAAGAAGTAAGGTTGATAATGATAGTCCCACATACTTGTGGCACTGCCGCCTTGGTCACATAGGTGTCAAACGCATGAAGAAGCTCCATGCTGATGGACTTTTAGAGTCTCTTGATTATGAATCATTTGACACGTGCGAACCATGCCTTATGGGTAAAATGACCAAGACTCCGTTCTCAGGAACAATGGAGCGAGCAACCGACTTATTGGAAATCATACATACTGATGTGTGCGGTCCGATGAGTGTTGAGGCTCGCGGTGGCTATCGTTATGTTCTCACTCTCACTGATGATTTAAGTAGGTATGGGTATATCTACTTAATGAAACACAAGTCTGAAACCTTTGAAAAGTTCAAGGAATTTCAGAGAGAGGTTGAAAATCAACGTGACAGGAAAATCAAGTTTCTACGATCAGATCGTGGAGGAGAATACTTGAGTCACGAGTTTGGGGCACACTTAAGAAAATGTGGAATAGTTTCACAGCTCACGCCGCCTGGAACACCTCAGCGTAATGGTGTGTCCGAACGTCGTAATCGCACTCTGTTAGATATGGTGCGATCTATGATGTCTCTTACCGATTTACCGCTTTCTTTTTGGGGCTATGCTTTAGAGACTGCCGCATTCACTTTAAATAGGGCTCCGTCGAAATCCGTTGAGACGACACCGTATGAATTATGGTTTGGGAAGAAACCTAAGCTGTCGTTTCTAAAAGTTTGGGGATGCGATGCTTATGTCAAGAAACTTCAACCTGAAAAGCTCGAACCCAAGTCGGAAAAATGCGTCTTCATAGGATACCCAAAAGAAACTATTGGGTACACCTTCTACCTCAGATCCAAAGGCAAGATTTTTGTTGCCAAGAATGGGTCCTTCCTGGAGAAAGAGTTTCTCTCGAAAGAAGTAAGTGGGAGGAAAGTAGAGCTTGATGAAGTATTACCTCTTGAACCGGAAAAAGGCGCAACTCAAGAAAATGTTCCTGAGGTGCCTGCACCGACTAGAGAGGAAGTTAATGAAAATGATCAAGATACTTCTGATCAAGCCCCTACTGAAATTCGAAGGTCCACAAGGACACGTTCCGCACCAGAGTGGTACGGCAACCCTGTCTTGGAAATCATGTTGTTAGACAATGGTGAACCTTCGAACTATGAAGAAGCGATGGCGGGCCCGGATTCCGACAAATGGCTGGAAGCCATGAAATCCGAGATAGGATCCATATATGAAAACAAAGTATGGACTTTGACTGACTTGCCCGTTGAGCGGCGAGCCATAGAAAATAAATGGATCTTTAAGAGGAAGACAGACGCAGATGGTAATGTGACCATCTATAAAGCTCGGCTTGTCGCTAAGGGTTATCGACAAGTTCAAGGGGTTGACTACGATGAGACTTTCTCACCGGTAGCGAAGCTGAAGTCCGTCCGAATCATGTTAGCAATTGCCGCATTCTATGATTACGAAATATGGCAAATGGATGTCAAAACGGCATTCCTTAATGGTTTCCTTAAGGAAGAATTGTATATGATGCAGCCGGAAGGTTTTGTCGATCCTAAGAATGCTGACAAAGTGTGCAAGCTCCAACGCTCGATTTATGGGCTGGTGCAAGCATCTCGGAGTTGGAACATTCGCTTTGATGAGATGATCAAAGCGTTTGGGTTTACACAGACTTATGGAGAAGCCTGCGTTTACAAGAAAGTGAGTGGGAGCTCTCTAGCATTTCTCATATTATATGTAGATGACATACTTTTGATGGGAAATGATATAGAACTCTTGGACAACATCAAGGCCTACTTGAATAAAAGTTTTTCAATGAAGGACCTTGGAGAAGCTGCTTATATATTAGGCATCAAAATCTATAGAGATAGATCGAGACGCCTCATAGGTCTTTCACAAAGCACATACCTTGATAAGATATTGAAGAAGTTCAATATGGATCAATCCAAGAAGGGGTTCTTGCCTGTGTTGCAAGGTATGAAATTGAGCTCAGCTCAATGTCCGACCACGGCAGAAGATATAGAAGAGATGAGCGTCATCCCCTATGCCTCAGCCATAGGTTCTATTATGTATGCCATGCTGTGTACCAGACCTGATGTTAACCTTGCCGTCAGTTTGGTAGGAAGGTACCAAAGTAATCCCGGCAAGGAACACTGGACAGCGGTCAAGAATATCCTGAAGTACCTGAAAAGGACTAAGGAAATGTTTCTCGTTTATGGAGGTGACGAAGAGCTCGTCGTAAAGGGTTACGTCGACGCTAGCTTCGACACAGATCTGGATGACTCTAAGTCACAAACCGGATACGTGTATATTTTGAATGGTGGGGCAGTAAGCTGGTGCAGTTGCAAGCAAAGCGTCGTGGCGGGATCTACATGTGAAGCGGAGTACATGGCAGCCTCGGAGGCAGCACATGAAGCAATATGGGTGAAGGAGTTCATCACCGACCTAGGAGTCATACCCAATGCGTTGGGGCCGATCAAGCTCTTCTGTGACAACACTGGAGCTATTGCACTTGCCAAGGAGCCCATGTTTCACAAGAAGACAAGGCACATCAAGCGTCGCTTCAACTCCATTCGTGAAAATGTTCAAGATGGAGACATAGAGATTTGTAAAGTACATACGGACCTGAATGTAGCAGATCTGTTGACTAAACCTCTCCCTAGAGCAAAACATGATCAACACCAGAATTCCATGGGTGTTCGATTCATCACAATGTAACTAGATTATTGACTCTAGTGCAAGTGGGAGACTGTTGGAAATATGCCCTAGAGGCAATAATAAAAGCATTATTATTATATTTCCTTGTTCGTGATAATTGTCTTTATTCATGCTATAATTGTGTTATCCGGAAATCGTAATACATGTGTGAATAACAGACACCGACATGTCCCTAGTGAGCCTCTAGTTGACTAGCTCGTTGATCAACAGATAGTCATGGTTTCCTGACTATGGACACTGGATGTCATTGATAACGAGATCACATCATTAGGAGAATGATGTGATGGACAAGACCCAATCCTAAACATAGCACAAGATCGTATAGTTCGTTTGCTAGAGTTTTCCAATGTCAAGTATCTTTTCCTTAGACCATGAGATCGTGTAACTCCCGGATACCGTAGGAGTGCTTTGGGTATGCCAAACGTCACAACGTAACTGGGTGACTATAAAGGTAGACTACGGGTATCTCCGAAAGTGTCTGTTGGGTGACATGGATCAAGACTAGGATTTGTCACTCCGTATGACGGAGAGGTATCACTGGGCCCACTCGGTAATGCATCATCATAATGAGCTCAGAGTGACCAAGTGTCTGGTCACGGGATCATGCATTACGGTACGAGTAAAGTGACTTGCCGGTAACGAGATTGAACGAGGTATTGGGATACCGACGATCGAATCTCGGGCAAGTAACATATCGATAGACAAAGGGAATAGCGTACGGGGTTGATAGAATCCTCGACATCGTGGTTCATCCGATGAGATCATCGTGGAGCATGTGGGAGCCAACATGGGTATCCAGATCCCGCTGTTGGTTATTGACCGGAGAGTCGTCTCGGTCATGTCTTCTTGTCTCCCGAACCCGTAGGGTCTACACACTTAAGGTTCAGTTACGCTAGGGTTGTAGGGATATGTATATGCAGTAACCCGAATGTTGTTCGGAGTCCCGGATGAGATCCCGGACGTCACGAGGAGTTCCGGAATGGTTCGGAGGTAAAGATTTATATATGGGAAGTCCTGTTTCGGGCATCGGGACAAGTTTCGGGGTTATCGGTATTGTACCGGGACCACCGGAAGGGTCCCGGGGGTCCACCGGGTGGGTCCACCTGTCCCGGGGGGCCACATGGGCTGTAGGGGGTGCGCCTTGGCCTAATGGGCCAAGGGTACCAGCCCCACATAGGCCCATGCGCCTAGGGTTTGAAGGGGAAAGAGTCCTAGGAGGGGAAGGCACCTCCTAGGTGCCTTGGGGGGGAGGGAAACCCCCCTTGGCCGCCGCACCCCCTAGGAGATTGGATCTCCTAGGGCCGGCCACCCCCCCTTGGCACCCCTATATATAGGTGGGGAGAGGAGGGACTTCATACCTGAACGCCTTGGCCTTTGGTTGCCTCCTTCTCCCTCCCCAACACCTCCTCCACCTCCATAGTGCTTAGCGAAGCTCTGCCGGAGTACTGCAGCTCCATCAACACCACGCCGTCGTGCTGCTGCTGGTGCCATCTCCCTCAACCTCTCCTCCCTCCCTTGCTGGATCAAGAAGGAGGAGACGTGGCTGTTCCGTACGTGTGTTGAACGCGGAGGTGCCGTCCGTTCGGCGCTGGTCATCGGTGATTTGGATCACGTCGAGTACGACTACATCATCATCGTTCTTTTGAACGCTTCCGCTCGCGATCTACAAAGGTATGTAGATGCATCCAATCACTCGTTGCTAGATGAACTCCTAGATGATCTTGGTGAAACGAGTAGGAAATTTTTGTTTTCTGCAACATCCCCAACAGACGGCTGGTATAAAACATGCGTCCACTCCCTCTCCTCCCATTTTGGATCTGGACGAATGCCTCTCCCACTTTTGGAACGCGCCGCAATCCAGTTCTAGGCTTCGTCATGATTTTTCCTGGTGGGAAGGAAAAATCAGTGGTGATACTAGATCGTTTGGACAAGTTTTTGCCTCCCCTTCTTCCCATTCTCACCCACCAAATCCTTCTAATCCTGTGAGCAGAGGTGCTGAGATGAGAGGAGATGGCTTTGGTGCGGGCCGGCAGGGCCAGGGCGCGGGTCGTTTCGACCGCGGAGGCGGCCGCGGTTGTGGCCGCGAATCCAATGTGTGGAAGCGCAGAGACGGTAACGGGGGATTCCTCCTCAAGTAGGGCTCCTGGATCTGGATATTCTGGATTCGACAAGTGGGATGAGGTGGCGGAGGGCAGGCAGGCCATTACCCCTCATCGGGAATGGTAGGGAGGGGAGGATGATGGCGCGAACTCTTCCCATGGAGTGACGAAGGCCGGGGGTGCTCGTGATGCGCCAACTCGTCAGGGAGATGACAGGTCATCCCGCGCTGCAGGCAAGAACACTTCACCACCGCGAGCCGGCGACCCCCTCTGTGTGCTGGTAACATTGCTCCATCTTCTGGTCCTGTCAGATCTGTAATCTGGCAGGGCACTTTACTGCCCACTGCCCCTATGTTGTTTGTGATCGATGCAAGAAAAAAAGGCATCTACCTGCTGTCTGCACTGAGTTTCTCCCTTGGGAATGCTTGCCTGTGATGTGTGCTTTCAAAGTAAAGGACATGGGTTCCATTTTATTCCTGATTTCAGTGTTGAGAGACAGGACAGAGAGCGAATTTACAATGTGGTTGTAACTATTCTAGAGGGCTCTGCACCTACTAAAGATATCGACCATGAGCTTAGTGTGTATGTAGGTCAGGGGTGGCACTGTTCTGCCAGGTTCTTTGCCCCCCAAAAATTTGTCATAGGAATGCCTAATCCAAGAGAGGTAGACCTTGCTCTGTTTCTTGAGTTTATCAAACTTAAGAAGTGTGGGATGAGTGTTAAATTTTCACCCTAGTCTGATGATGTTGATTCTAATGGTTTACTGGAAGTAGCTTGGGTTAGAATTGGGAGGATCCCTCCCAACAAGCGTTGTGACAGAATGATTGCTTATGTTGGGGGGCTGGTGGGTGTCACTCTGGAGATAGATATGTCCACTATCAACCTCCCTTCTTCAGTTAGAGCTAAGATTGGTTGCCGCTTCGTGGACCAACTTCCTGCCTCAGCTGAAGAAATGTTGGGAGGTCGCTTTTATAGATTCACATATGAGGTGGAAGAGGTACTGGTGAAAAATCCAGTAGATGAGGGCATGACTGCTGCTGTGTCTAAGGGTGATACAAGCAAGCCTGACCAAACTCCAAAACGCAAGCGTGTTGAACAGGAAAAAATGATGATAAATTTGAGGCTCCTGAACTTGGGAAAAAATGGACCCTCCTCCCATGGCGGCAAAACCTGTCGTTTGCAGCCACTGGAGAGTGAGGTGTATTCTTATTCTGATAGTGAGGTTGATAGCACCTTACTCATTGAGTCTATGGCTAGAGACCAGGAAAAAGCTGGACAAGGGGAGCTTCATGGCACATCAGACTGGCTGGTTCCTGTGCAGCCTGCTCTTTCTCATGCATTTGCTGATCAGGGGACTCCTGCACATGTGGTTCAGGTGAAAAAAACCCTATTAATCTCACTAAGTTGTCGTATGCTGAGGTAGTAACCAACTCTTCTCAGGTTATGGAGGTGGATGGAGATGTGGATCCAAAAATGAAGATTTCCAATAATTACGTGGTACAGCTCCCTCTCCTCATTGCAATGACGAATTGATCCTCACTCCCCCGCTTGCCCTTGAGGAGTTGCATAGATTCAGCAAACGTAACTTGCAAGGTATGCAGGAAAATGTGGAAGCTAAAGCTGTAAAGCTCGCAAGCAAGAAAAATTTGGAAGGTAACAACCTAAATGCTTACACAAATCCTTTTGTTGCTTTATCCAATGCTGATTTGATTAGTAGAGTGACTAATATGGGGGTTTGCATTCCTGATAATGACTTTACTTGTATTGATGTGCTTAGAGAGCTTGAGTGCGTTAGAAGAAACTTAGAGGAGAAAAACGATCTTGTGATTAATAATCAGAACTATGAGGATGACATCTTTGTCACTAATGAATTGGGTAAGATGGCCCCTGTTAATCTAACTTGGCTGGACCAAGATGAGATTGTACATGAAAAAGATACATCTGGGAAACCTAGGAGAAAGCCCAAACAAAAATCTGTAGTCAAGCTTTCTAGACCTGTGACTAGAAGCCAAAAGAAAGAGTTGAATTTGGAGGTGTTGATAGGTAGCCCTATAAAGCCTCCTGGTAGGGCTACTAGGTCCCATTTTCACAAAAAAAATGTTTCAGATGAGAGGGCTCATCTGGAACTACAGAGGGGTGGGCAAGAAAGGGATGGCCACCTGCCTCTCTGATATGATTAGTGACCATTCCCTAGATTTCCTGGGTCTTCAAGAAACCATGAAGAAAGAGTTCACTCCTAAATTTTTAAGGAGAATAGACCCCTGTGACCAATTCAAATGGAACTGGATTCCATCTGAAGGAAAACCAGGAGGCATCTTGTGTGGGGTTCGTCATGATACTCTGGATATTGTGTCTTGCAACAAGGGCAAGTACATTCTCCAAGTTATCCTTAGTGACAAAAAAATGTAATTGGGGTCTGTTGGTGGTCTATGGGTCAGTCCACGAGGAATTTAAGGAGGAATTCTTGCTTGAATTGGCTACCATGTGCTGTAGTATGCAAATTCCTTATATAGTGGGCGGGGACTTCAATATTCTTAGACACTCAGGAGATAAGAACAAAAAGATGGCGAACCATAAATCCACAGACCTCTTTAATTCCATCATCAATACCCTAGCCCTCAAAGAAATTCATATTAGCGGAGGCAAGTACACTTGGACTAATAACCAGGCTCATCCAACCCTGGAAAAACTTGACCGCATTCTGATGTCAGAGAGCTGGGAGGACTTATTTCCCCTAGTCCCGGTCAAAAAATTGGTGCGGGAAATTTCAGACCACAATCCCTTATTGCTTTCATAGGGGGAGGAAGGGTGCGAGGCCCCCAAACCGCGTGAATTCCGCTTCGACCTCTCCTGGATCAAGGATGAGCGTTTTATACCGCTGGCGAGTAAAATTTAGGGGAGGAGGATTTTTTTCCTCAGACCCCATCGATATCCTGAACATAAAACTTAAGAGGTTTAAGACCTATTTTAAGGGCTGGGCTTAGGACAAATTTGGGCATAATAAAAAGATCAAAAAATAGCTTAGGTTGGAGCTAGCTGAGTTGGAGGAGTTAGAGGAGCTTGGACCTCTGTTGCCAGAGATGTATAGCAGAAAGATAGATGTTTGCTTTGAGCTCCATGAGCTGTTGGTCAATGAGGAGATTTTCTGGCTCCAACAGTCTCATGAGTGTTGGCTTTTGAAAGGAGATTTAAATACTGACTACTTTCACAAGATAGCTAATGGTCGCAAACGCAAAAACACCATCCATTCTCTGAAAGCTGGAGAGGTGGAGATAATTGGTACGGATAACTTGATTGCCCATGCCACGGATTATTATAAGAATCTGTTCGGTCCAGCACCAGGTAATTAGTTTCACTTGGATCATGATACCTGGTCGGTTGATGAAAAGCTAAATGAGGAGGATAATAAGGACTTATGTCGTGAATTCACAGAGGAAGAGGTGAGAGAAACCCTATTTTCCATGGCCCCCAACAGAGCTCCGGGACCAGACAATATTCTTGTGGAGTTTTATCAAGCCTGTTGGGATATAGTGAAAGGGGATATCATGTCTCTCTTTAAGCACTTCCATGATGGGACGCTAGATGTTCAACGTCTCAATTATGGGGTGATCACTCTTCTGCCTAAGGTTTCTGGGGTTGATAAAATTCAACAGTTTAGACCTATATGCCTCCTTAGGTGCCTATATAAACTTATCACCAAAGCCATGGATTGTAGGGTTGAGAAATATGCTGACAAGCTAATCAGCCCCACCCAGAATGCTTTTGTGAAGGGGGGTAATATCATGGATGGGGTTCTGTTTCTCCATGAAATCCTTAATTACACCCATGTTAAAAAAAGGGTGGGCATTGTGTTGAAGCTCGACTTTGAAAAAGCGTATGACAAAGTCAATTGGGACTTCTTGTTGGAATATCATAGATTACGAGGCTTTAATGAAAGCTGGTGCGGTTGGGTTAAACAAATCCTGCACAATGGCACGGTTAGTATTAAGCTCAACAACTGTGTCGGGCCATACTTCCACAGTGCTAAAGGGGTGCGCCAGGGGGACCCCCACTCCCCTTTCCCTTTTAATCTTGCGGCGGAGTGTTTGTCTAAAATGATTAGAAATGCTCAGAAAAATAAGTTGATCATTGGCCTAGCCCCGGATTTGATCCCTCATGGGGTTGCAGTGTTACAGTATGCGGACGATACCATTATTTGTATGGATCATGGTATAGATAAGGCAGTTAACCTAAAGTTGCTGCTATACATGTTTGAAATGATGTCTGGTCTCAAAGTGAATTTCCAAAAGAGTGAGATCCTAACTGTTGGTGGAGATGAGAATATCATTAGAGAATATGTTGAGCTCTTTAACCATGACATTGGCAGTTTCCTAATTAAATACTTGGGGATGCCAGTCAGTTACACCAACCTTAGAAATTCAGACTGGGAGTTCATCATTATTAAATATCTCAACATGTTCGAGGCTTGGATAGGCAATGTTGCCTCAATGGGGGGCAGGCTCACTTTACTTGATTCTCTCCTCACCCAACTCTCTATCTTCCATATGTCTATGTGGCTCATGAATAAAACGTTCATTGAAAAGTTGGATAAGCATAGACGGAGATTCTTCTAGCAGGGGTGTAATAAAAAAGGATATACCACCTAGTTAGGTGGAACAGGATCTGTAGATCCAAAGAAAAAGGTGGTCTGGGGGTCAAGGACCTCCGAAAACAAAATGTTAGTCTTATGGTGAAATGGTGGTGGAAGCTAGAGACCCAAAATGGGGTCTGGCAAGATATAGTTCGTGCTCGTTATCTTAGAAACATGACTATTGCTGAGGTAGGTCCTAAATTTTCAGACTCGCCGTGTTGGAAATCTCTTCTGAAGGTTAAAGAGGTGTACATGCCGGGGAGAAAAATCAATGTTGAATCTGGTAACCTGGCTCGAGTTTAGATGGATCCTATTAATGGAATGCCTCCATTCAAAGAGCGATACCCGGAGCTGTTCTCCATTTGCAACAACCCTGAGTGCATTGTGGAGAAATTTTGGCATATTGTGGAGAATATTTTCTTCCGGCGCAGGCTGACACCTGAATTATCTGAGCAATGGGGTGTGATGCGCGACACTGTTAACACGCTTCCACTGACCAGTAAGAATGACAGGGTGACTTGGGGGCTTAATTGTAATGGCAAATTTTCTACCAAGTCTGTGTATAAATGGCTGGAGAGCTCCATCAGCGGGTACCACTATAGGCGGATCTGGAGAGCTAAACTGCCTCTCAAAATTAAGATCTTTCTTTGGCAAATTTCATAGGATGCAATTCTTACTAGGCAAGTGATGCTGAGGAAAAAATGGCCAGGAAATCCTAGTTGTTCTTTCTGCAAGGATATTGAGAGCTCTCAACACCTTTTCTTTACTTGCCCTGTGACTAAGTGTGTTTGGCGCTCCATTGGGGTGTCACTGGGGACTGATAAATGCCCCAATAATTACTGGCAACTTTTCGCTTGGTGCTATACTTTTTGCCCTGGTGGAGAGAAGTTTTATACAGTGGGACTTGCGGCTGCTTGCTGGGCAATTTGGCTTGCCCGAAACCGTGCGACCTTTGAGAAGAAGCTGATCAAAACACCTTTTGAGATAGTTTTTTCCATGTGTTCGTTCTTGCTTTACTGGACAAGGTTACAACAGGGGGAGACGCTGAAGAGCTGCAGGCAGGAGCTGATGCTATCAGGGCAAACACGATGCAGCTGATGAAGATGTGTGACGCCGCCAGACGGCCGATCACTGGCGAATGATGGTTGCCCGGAGAGTAATGCAAAAGTGTGTTGCACCTGGTTGCAACTTGCTTAAAATTTCTGCGTTGCTAGTCGTTTGATCTCCAGACTTCTGTTGTTTTGGTGCTTGCTCCTGGTCGGAGTTGTAATAGCTTGACTTAGTCTGGTCTGAATTTGTAGTGCTATTCAGGTTTTTGCCCCATAGCGTTCGTCATGATGTCGGGCAAATGCGGTGGGTTTCCTGGTAGTGCTTGAACTCGCTTTCCCTCTTTCATTTCTCCCTAGATGATTTCGGAACTGATGTATTTCCGTTCATTTGCAATGGAAAGGGGTAAAGCCCAGTTCAAAAAAAATCTACTGGGACACTACTTGGATCCGTATGTGATCATTACTCACTCCTGCGAAAGCCAGAGAGACTTTAATTACTGGGTCTACCCGATGGAAGATAGTAGCTCAGTTTATCTACAATCAGTTTGGATTACGGTCTAATAATAGGCTAGGTGTGTTTAGTTATTTCGTCCTATTTTTGTCAGTCGTGGCAACTTTTACCTTTTCTTAGCTTTTTTTAGCTCCGAGCGGGCTTGTATTGGACCGCAATCCCGACTCCACAAGTCACACCGCGAGATGCAAAAACATACTCCCTCCGTCCTATAATATAGGACGTTTTTTTACACTAGTGTAGTGCCAAAAACGTCTTACAGAGTAAATTGCAAAAAACCACCACAATTGAGCTCTCTAATTCAAAAAACCACCACCTTTCCTTTTTTTGCAAAAAAACATCCGGTAATGTACTGACAGTTTTCAGAAAGCACTGATCACTCACTTAGCACCGGTTGACACCAAAACTGACCAATTGGTCCCACTCGCCGGGCTGACCTGGCACCAAGTCCTCACACCGTTTGATCAACCCGTCTAACTGTTCACGAGGCCCACCTGTCAGCTGTAAGGACCCTCGCCGTGCGTGCTTGCCAGTAGCAGCCCGTGCGTTCTGGCACTCACTCCGGCCGCCGGAGCCCTTCTCCGGCAGCTCGTCGTCGGCTGACCCAGTGAGCCCACAACAGCATGACCTGGTCCGTGCTCCAGCTGCCGAAGGGCATGCTCTCGTTCAACTACCCTGTACCCTCATCACGCCGCCACTGACATTGATCGTCACCGCACGGCCGTCGTCTGAGAATCGCCGCTGAAACTTGTCTGCTAGCTCCGCCGTGCCCATGGGAGCTCCCGTGCCAAAGGAATCGAGGAATGGTCGCCGGAGGTCGCGGGGTGGTGTTGCCGGTTTCCGTTGGATCTGGCACCCGAGGGCAGAGTAAATTGCAAAAAACCACCACAATTGAGCACTCTAATTCAAAAAACCACCACCTTTCCTTTTTTTGCAAAAAACATCCGGTAATGTACTGACAGTTTTCAGAAAGCATTGATCACTCACTTAGCACCGGTTGACACCAAAACTGACCAATTGGTCCCACTCGCCGGGCTGACCTGGCACCAAGTCCTCACACCGTTTGATCAACCCGTCTAACTGTTCACGGGGCCCACGTGTCAACTGTAAGGACCCTCGCCGTGCGTGCTTTCCGGTAGCAGCCCGTGCGTTCTGGCACTCACTCCGGCCGCCGGAGCCCTTCTCCGGCAGCTCGTCGTCGGCTGACCCAGTGAGCCCGCAACAGCATGACCTGGTCCGTGCTCCAGCTGCCGAAGGGCATGCTCTCGTTCAACTACCCTGTACCCTCATCACGCCGCCACTGACATTGATCGTCACCGCACGGCCGTCGTCTGATAATCGCCGCTGAAACTTGTCTGCTAGCTCCGCCGTGCCCATGGGAGCTCCTGTGCCAAAGGAATCGAGGAATGGTCACCGGAGGTCGCGGCGTGGTGTTGCCGGTTTCCGTTGGATCTGGCACCCGAGGGACAGAGTAAATTGCAAAAAACCACCACAATTGAGCACTCTAATTCAAAAAACCACCACCTTTCCTTTTTTTGCAAAAAACATCCGGTAATGTACTGACAGTTTTCAGAAAGCATTGATCACTCACTTAGAACCGGTTGACACCAAAACTGACCAATTGGTCCCACTCGCCGGGCTGACCTGGCACCAAGTCCTCACACCGTTTGATCAGCCCGTCTAACTGTTCATGAGGCCCACCTGTCAACTGTAAGGACCCTCGCCGTGCGTGCTTGCCGGTAGCAGCCCGTGCGTTCCGGCACTCACTCCGGCCGCCGGAGCCCTTCTCCAGCAGCTCGTCGTCGGCTGACCCAGTGAGCCCGCAACAGCACGACCTGGTCCGTGCTCCAGCTGCCGAAGGGCACGCTCTCATTCAACTACCCTGTACCCTCATCACGCCGCCACTGACATTTATCGTCACCGCGCGGCCGTTGTCTGAGAATCGCTGCTGAAACTTGTCTGCTAGCTCCGCCGTGCCCATGGGAGCTCCCCTGCCAAAGGAATCGAGGAATGGTCGCCGGAGGTCGCGGCGTGGTGTTGCCGGTTTCCGTTGGATCTGGCACCCGAGGGACAGAGAAGAACGCCCCCCCCCCCCCCCACCCACAGAGTAGTGTGGGAGAGGAGGCGCGGGCCGACAACGACCTCGGGAGCGGCAACTAGCCGTGGATCTGGGACCTGGTCGCGGCGGCGCAGGCCCTGAGCCCGGCGGCAACGAGGGCTATGGGAGGTCGGGGACACGTGGATCGCTGGCGACGGGGGCCAGGGTGGCCGGGATGCCAGAGTATGGATCTCGCCGGAGTACAGGCTCTCCTTGCTACCGTCCGTCGCTACCACAACCTACTCTGTTCTTCTCTCCATTTTCTTGTATATTTCATTTTGTTTCAATGACACACCAACCCCACATGTCAGCTCTGTTTGACAATAACGTCTGTCTCTTTAGGGACGTTACCAGGTGCCATGTCAGCAAGATTGTGGTTCCACCGGTCAGATTGAGCATCAATAGCTCTTAATTCATGATATCAATGCTTTCTGAAAACTGTCAGTACAATACCGGATGTTTTTTTTGAAAAAAAGACGAAAGATGATGGTTTTTTGGATTAGGATCCTTAATTATGGTTGTTTTTTGCAATTTACTCCATCTTACATTATGGGACGGAGGGAGTAGTAGCAAGCATTCCGCTTTAGGACCCGACTGAAATCAACACAATCCAAAAAGTTTTAGAACAGCAGAAAAACTAAGAAGATGGCAGGAAGAGGTGCTCCGGAGCATAGCCACCACTCGACATGAGCAGCACGAGCAGTGAGGAACCATTTCAATCAACAAGGGAAATACGACCTTAATTTTTTTCCTGCGAGTGCACCCTGCTCGTTATTTATTAGTCTTCAGTCCCAACGCCGTCAAATTAAAGCAAGCCTCCCCAGTCTTCAAGATCCCAATCGTAGGCTTCAGGCCCAGCGCCGTCGAAATAAGGATCCCCATGGTACTCCAGTTCAACCTTGAGATTCTTGATGGCGGCACATTTGGCTCGCAGGGCGGCCTCGCTGCCGATGTTGAAGGAATAGTGCACGAGAAGGGCCTCCAGCAGAGGGCAGGCGTCAACGACGGCGATCAGCTCCTCGGTGGTGAGGTTAGGGCTTCTTTGGATCACAGGATTTGCAAAACAAAGGAATAGGAAAAATGAAGGATTTGATTGCCATGACATAGCCAATCCTGTGGATTTTTTCCAGAGGTCAGACCTCATGTGTAAATTCCTTTGAAATCAGCACCTTGAAGACCCAATCCTGAGGAATTTTAATGGCCCAATCCTTTGATCCAAATGCGTTTCATAGGAAACAATCCTGAGGATTGATATCCCATGAAAATCCTGTGAAAATCCTCCAATCCAAAGAAGGCCTTAACCATGTCGACCAGTTGAAGCGACCGCAGCTGTGGCGGCGGCGCTCTTATCATCACGCCGGTGAAGCCGTTTTTGGAGACGCCCCGGCGCGAGACGAGGCGGAGGCTTTTCAAAGAGGGCGACCTGCAAGAATTAATAGACAGCAACATGTTTTTAGTTAGTATAATCACTGTCAAATTTGTTCGTTTTTAGTTGGTTCCTGAAGAACCCCAAGTTCCCAACACAGCTAAGTCATAATCTTACAGAATCATCGATGACTTTGCAAGATAAATCTCAGTATAGCATGCATGCATAGCGAAATATGCTCAGAATCAAACAAAGTCTTGGAACACAAATCGCGCACTGAAACAAGAATGCATGTGTATGTATGTACCTCTGCGTAACGTACATGAGGAGATCGTCATTAACGAACCCCTTAGCCGCGAACGCCTCGAGACGACCATCGGACCGGTCGACAGCCACCTTAGCCATGGCGCGCATAACACTTTTGTCCTTGACCACCGCGTGGTGGTGCTCCATGTCGACGGCCCGCCACAGATCCGCCGCTTTGGCCGCGCTGAGCCATGGGTGGCACACGAGGCCGGCACCCATGAGAACCTCTATGGCGCCGACCTTGACAAAGATCAGTGAAAGCACGTCCAGAGGTAGCCCCGACCAGTCCCTGCCCGGCAGTGGCACCGCGTCCATTTCCTACCAAGGCATGAAGCTGAAGATAATCAGAGCAGTGATCCAGCCAAGTTAAAGATCTAATTGGGGAATCTGGAGCTTGGGAACTTAATCGGCACATACCCTCGACGCAGCCTACGCCGTCCGAGAGTTAATTGCACGTTGGTACCACACTTGCTCACCTACTCACGAATCAGTACCATTATTCGTGCATGTCGCAGTTCAGTACCAACTCAGGGCCTAAGTGATGCATAACGGGCTGACAGCCGTATAAGCGCGTATTGACCGCGTATCCGATAGGTCGGGCCCACATGTCAGGTGACACGCTGGCCGAATCGGCGCGTGCCCGGTGCGCTGACTAGGACGAGGCCGGTGCGGTACATGGGCTCGGTCGGACTCGCCTCACTCTCGCTCGACCTCACTCTCACTCTCGCTCTCCCTCCTCTCTCCGATTCGCCGCCGCCCTCCGCCCGCTGCCGCTGCCACCTCAACCGGCTCGCCGTCGCGCCATGGAGGAGGAGAGCAGCCAGGACTCAATCGCGCAATACATGAACCTCTTCGACGACGAAGCCATGCATTACCGGGTGAGTTGTAGAGCTAGGGTTAGGGTTGGGTTATCAGATTTGGGGGGATTTGATTTGATTTGGGGATTTTGTTTTCCTTTTGTTCCTGTAGATCCCTGCTAGCATTGAAGACGAAGACTACAGTGGCATTGAGACAGCATCCAGAGTTCTTTGCCATCAGCATGGTGTGGCGGCTGAGAGGCGTGTAGCATTCAAAGCATTTAACACGGGCAGGAGGTTCTTAGTCTGTCCTATGAGTGTAAGATTCTGTCCAAACTCTTTGTTAATGGTATTGTTTAATCTAGCCATGTGCATAGAATTGTGCAGTCCAGTGCATGGAATTCATGTTCTTTAATCTAGCCATGTGCTGATGCAGATTGTTTAATGAGTACTCTTGTACCATAGCTCTGATGGTCATTTTGTAGCTATGTGAGGGTCATTTTTGTAGCCATTTAGTACTACTGGTGCTAATCAGTGGATTAGAAAATGTTTGCAGTACAAGAGTACTCACTTTGCAAATTATTTGATTGTTTAAGGTCAGAGAGATTCAATGTCAGAAGCTTAAAATTCACCTAGTGTTATATTATTAAAGTTGGCTATATTATTAAAGTTGTTTCCCAAGGATGCTTAAAGTTCATTTTTAATTCAGTGGCTAGTCATTTAGGGTCCTACATTGTTTTAAGATGCTCATGCTATGGTTGTTTATATTGTAGGAAGATGACAACTGTGGTGTTGTTCTCTGGGTTGACCCAGAGTGGCCTCCTACATTGCAGAATGCCTTCTTGAAGCTATGGGAAATGTATCATGACAGCAAGAGTGATAGGAGGAAGGATAACCTGGAGAGTTCATTCACTATTCACCAGTTGACTGAAGAAAAAAATAATCTAGAGGCCAACTATGACAAATTGGTTGAAGATGTGCACCAACTGTTCAATGCTCAAGAGGATAGGATGGTAGATTTCAGCTATTTGCAGGCTAAGATGCAGAATGTGCATGTTTCTGATTCAGTATCTGACATGAAGACAGAGATGGGGAAGAAAGATGCAGAGATCTTCAAGCTGCAGGAGAAGTATAAAGTACTGATGAACCTGACAGAATCTCAAGGCACTTGCATCAGGAACCTGAAGTTTAATCATCTAAAAGAGAAGGAAGTGCTTAGTACATCCACCAGGAACCTGCAATTCCAGGTTGATGAACTCAAAAAGTCTGAGGAAAATCTCACCCAGGAGAACACCCAGCTGCTCCTTCACATGGGTGATCTCAAGAAGGGGCATGAGAAGCTCACAGCAAGGAGGGATCAGCTAAAGATTCAGATTGCTGAACTGTTGAAGTCAGAGGAGAAGAACAAGCAGAAATTGAAGGGGATCCTGGACATCTTGTCAGAATGAAGATGTAGAGGAAGAGCAAGAGCAAGATCCAGATCAACATGAAGAAGAAGAATGCTTGCTTTGCTGACCTTTTGTGAAGTATGGTGTTGTTGTGAACTAAGTTATGTACTATGTTGTGGCTTAAAGTTGTTGTGAACCACTATGGTGTTGTGGTGTACCACTATGTTGTTGCTTTAAGTTGTTGTGAACCACTATGGTGTTGTGGTGAACCACTATGTTGTTGATGTGAACCACTATGTTAACTCTTAGTTGCTGTGAACCACCATGTTAATCAATATGTTGTTGTTGTGAACCAGTAAGTTGTGAACCTTGTTGTGAACCACTATGGTGTTAGGCATTTAGGGTCCGTCGACGTCGAGAACCCCCTAAACCAAAGTGGTTAGGCATTTAGGGTCCGTCGACGTCGAGAACCCCCTAAACCAAAGTGGTTAGGCATTTAGGGTCTGTCGTCGTCGAGAACCCCCTAAACCAAAGTGGTTAGGCATTTAGGGTCCGTCGACGTCGAGAACCCCCTAAACCAAAGTGGTTAGGCATTTAGGGTCCGTCGACGTCGAGAACCCCCTAAACCAAAGTGGTTAGGCATTTAGGGTCCGTCGACGTCGAGAACCCCCTAAACCAAAGTGGTTAGGCATTTAGGGTCCGTCGACGTCGAGAACCCCCTAAACCAAAGTGGTTAGGCATTTAGGGTCCGTCGACGTCGAGAACCCCCTAAACCAAAGTGGTTAGGCATTTAGGGTCCGTCGACGTCGAGAACCCCCTAAACCAAAGTGGTTAGGCATTTAGGGTCCGTCGACGTCGAGAACCCCCTAAACCAAAGTGATTAGGCATTTAGGGTCCGTCGACGTCGAGAACCCCCTAAACCAAAGTGGTTAGGCATTTAGGGTCCGTCGACGTCGAGAACCCCCTAAACCAAAGTGGTTAGGCATTTAGGGTCCGTCGACGTCGAGAACCCCCTAAACCAAAGTGGTTAGGCATTTAGGGTCCGTCGACGTCGAGAACCCCCTAAACTAAAGTGGTTAGGCATTTAGGGTCCGTCGACGTCGAGAACCCCCTAAACCAAAGTGGTCAGGCATTTAGGGTCCGCCGACGTCGAGAACCCCCTAAACCAAAGTGGTCAGGCATTTAGGGTTCGCCGACGTCGAGAACCTCCTAAACCAAAGTGGTTAGGCATTTAGGGTCCGTCGACGTCGAGAACCCCCTAAACCAAAGTGGTTAGGCATTTAGGGTCCGTCGACGTCGAGAACCCCCTAAACCAAAGTGGTTAGGCATTTAGGGTCCCTCGACGTCGAGAACCCCCTGAGCCAAAGTGGTCAGGTAAACAAAGTGGTTAGGCATTGCCAATAACCTTAATCAAACCTTAACATTGCAAATAACACTAATCACCAAATTGATAGCATAACATTGCCCATAACATTAAGATAGTTGATAGCAATTCAGTACACTCAAACATAATCATCCAACCAGTTTGACTTGTTGGTTCAGTACAATCAAACCTAAGCATCCAACCATGCCATAGTTCAGGACACAAAACATTGATCACTTGCCATAGTTTTGAGAAACAACAACTCATTTGACACACTCATCAGTTACCACTAGGATCAAACCTCCTCATCCAACCAGTGTGACTTCTTGGGGCAGAAGATGTAGAAGGAGTTGCATATCTTGGGGCAGTGAATGGCCTTGCACCACTAGTTGATGGGTGTGAACTTGCACCAGTCCTTGCACCAGACCTTGCTCCAGATCTTGCACCAGTCCTTGTAGGTGGAGGCTGTGATCTTGGTGCAGGCTGGGATCTTGCAGGTGGAGGCTGTGATCTTGCAGGTAGGGGCTGTGATCTTGCAGGTGTAAGTTGCTGCTGTGACCTCTTGGTCTTGCAAAAAGAAGTGAGATTGGTATTAGTAGACAACATTAAAATATTAACAAATGCACTAGTCAACAAATAAAAAAGAAGTGAGATTTGGTATTACCACATGTTTGTTTTTCCTCATAGCCAAATCTGGTTTCAATTGTTTCAGGCAGTTGGTGTATCTATGGCCTTGGAGACCACAGTTAGAGCATGTTATTGTGGCCATTCTACTGTTGTCTTTTGGCTTTGGCACTTCAAACTTGCCCTTCATCCTCTTCTCTTGCTTTCTTCCTCTCCTAACATGAAATTCTGGTGGCTCTATGTCTGGTCCAGGTGTCCTTATCCAGTCATGTTCACCAGGAACAGGAAAGATCATAGGTTCATATGCTGCCACATAAAATGGTTTTCTGAAGAATTTACAAACAAAGTCCTCTGGAAACCTCTTGGCCTTTATAATTGCTGAAATTGCATGGTTACATGGTAGGCCACTGAGGTCCCATTTTCTGCAACCACATGTATGATTATCCAAGTTCACAGGGTGTGTTTGCTGCCCACTGGTCACTTGCCATAAATTAACACCAGCTTGAATGGGTTTGCAATATCTAGCCCTCTCCTTTTCCAGCTCTAACTTCTCAGCATAGTGTGGTGTGATCTCCCAGAAAGCTGGCTTTCCTCTCTCTCTCTCTTCTCATGCCACCTCACCATTTGCTTGTCCTTAATACCATCAACCATAGTCCTAATAGGCTTTTTCCTAAAATCAAGGATATACTTGTTGAACACCTCAGATAGGTTGTTAACAACCAAATATGTCTTGCAGTTAGTGTCAAAAGCATGCCTTGCCCATGTATTCTTAGGAATTGCATTAAGCCACTTCCAAGCATCCACACACTCATTTCTCAAATCATTCATAGCAATATTAAACTTATATTCATTGTAAGCATAACTGGCATTATCCATGCATTTCTTTAGATCTTCCCCCCTAAAACCAGCATTCTGGAAATTTGCATATAAGTGTCTAAGACAATATCTCTGGTGGCAGTTTGGAAATACTCTATTCACTGCATTGAGTAGCCCCTGTTGAAATTACAACAACAAACTAAGCTACTGACTACAGATATAGTTGAAAAAAACCAAGAAACTATGCTACTGAAATTACACAGCAAACTAAGTACTTACCTTCTGTCTATCTGACATGATAGTATAAGGACCAAATTGGCCAACTTCTCCTCCTAGACATATCTTGAGTTGGTGCAGAAACCAACACCAATTTGCTGTATCCTCCTGACCAACAATGGCAAATGCAATTGGATAAATGTTGTTATTGCCATCTCTGCCAGTGGCAGCAAGGATCTGTGCACCTGTGGTCAGCTTAATAAAGCATCCATCAACACCTGTTTTGCAAAAAAAGAACCAATTAAGTCAGTACATAGCAAAGAAACTACAGCAAAGGTGGAATCATGTACATAGCAATGAAACTAAAGAAAAGAAACAAGTAACTAACCAATGAAAGGTCTGCATCCAGTGAGAAATCCCTCCCTTGCTCCATTTAAGCAGAAAAACATTGCATGAAACCTTGGCCCTGGATGTGGTATTTTTTTTGTTGCTTTAGGAACTAGAGTTGTAACTACAACCCTACTTCCAGGGTTTGTCTGCATGATGGTTGCTGCATAGTCCCTTAACCTGGGATACTGCTTCTTGTGCTCTCCTAAGACAGCTTCCACAGCTAAGTTTTTGGCCCTATAGGCCATGTGCTTAGGAATCTCAACACCATACTTCTCATTGCAGGCATCAATCAGAGTTTGTATGCTAGTGGTTGGATCAGACCTGAACAATGACTCATATGTCTTTGCAAGCCACTTTACACTAACCCTGGAAGACTCTGTACTGGTAGGGCAAGTGTGCTCCAGGTTCATTTTTTTATAGCAAAAGTCTTTTCACCTTTGATCACAGCAGCAACAATGTGGAACTGACAGTGCTCATTTCTGCAACTTGCAATGATCCTTTGGTCAGAGTTTCTATGATATCTAAAATCTCTTGCCTGTGAAATGTGCAAGCTCAACAGAGCATCTCTGAATTGCTGCTGATTTGTGAAGCACATGTACTTACATAATTGCTGGTGTGGGTGCTCCATTTTTTCATTGAACCATATCCTAGGTTTTCTTTTCTGTGCCCTACTCTTCTTATTTTTCTTTAGGACAAATTGCAGTGGCTCATGCCCATCATCTTCACTATCCATCAGCCAACCAGTTTCTTCTTCATCTGATGAAGGAATGAAATCTTTCTTCAACTCCTTTAAAACACTAGAATGTGTTCTAGTGGTGGGGCACCTCCTAATTGGCAGCTTTTGTTTCTTCTTTGGAGGTTCTACCTGCAACTGTTGAGCTAACTCCACATTCAAGCTCTCCTCTATCTCTTCATCCCCACTCTCTTCCTCCTCCATCTCAAACGGATCCTCAACCTCAGTGTCACCCTCATAATGAAGTTGTTCCTCCTCTTCTGACTCATCATCTGAATATTCATCTTGATCATCTGCTAGTTGTTCCTCATCTGCTTGTCTCTTTCCATCTATTATCTCTGTGTCTTGAGAAATCCTGTACTTCTCCAAGTAGTTGTCACTGTCATATGCCCCTTCTGAATTATCACTACTGTGATATCCCTCCTGCAACAAGACTTCATCCTCCATCACAGATTTCAGCTTTTGTTTACCTAGATTTTTGCTCTCTTGTGTGCAAAAACCACTAGCACCAATATTGGTACTACTACTACCCTGACTATTAAAAACAACACCTTGGTCATCAACAGCAAGCACAACTGGCTCACTGAGATCATACACAATTGGTGGTGCATAAAGAATGGTCTGTAGTTCAGCATTTCTCTGAATTGCAGTCAGTGGCTGTTGCTCTAACTAACAGATTCAAAACTAAAGTATGCTCATGTTGCTTCTTAATATTCTGCAATTTAATGTTTGTGTCAATCAAGTCTAGGCCATGCTCTCTCTGCTCTCCTATGCATGTGTTCTCCATGTGATACAATTCATCAAAGAATGTAAATCCTTGTGTATGCAATAGTGCATACAGATTGAGAAAAGTGACATCAGAACTGCATATCTTTCTATCCAAATTATGTACGGCATCAAAGTGAATCCTAACATCCCAGATAGCCTCCTCCACACTACAAGTGCCAGCAAATTTGGACATTTTCATTAACATTAACCCTAGCCCGCAAATTGGAAGAAAGAACAGAGGAGAGGGAGGAGGACTTACAGCACCCCACCACATCCATGGGTCCAATGATGGCTAGTGAAAGGGTTGGCGACCCACATCTCTGCCATCCGCAAGCGCTGCTCCATGCTCAGTGGGGCCTCCTCCATTTCTTCCTCGCCGCTCGAGTAGTACGACGAACTGTCGCCGTCATCCTCGGCCAATCCTGGGTGCGCATCGGGCCCGAGGCCAGGAAGATCTCCGTACCCGCCCACACCGCCACCGCTGCTCGAGTTGCCGCCTACACCGCCGCCGCCCGGATTCGCCGTCGCCATTGACACAGAGGAGCACAGGGAGGAGAGGGAGAGGGGAACGAGAGTTAGGGTTCGAACTGGCGGCTCGGTTCGACCTAGCCTGTTAGGTCGGCCTCGTCCTAGTCAGCGCACCGGGTACGCGCCGATTCGGCCAGCGTGTCACCTGACATGTGGGCCCGACCTGTCGGATACGCGGTCAATACACGCTTATACGGCTGTCAGCCCGTTATGCATCACTTAGGCCCTGAGTTGGTACTGAACTACGACATGCACGAGTAGTGGTACTGATTCGTGAATAGGTGAGCAAGTGTGGTACCAACGTGCAATTAACTCGCCGTGCGATGGGAAGATAGAAAGAGCTTTGCGTTCGCCCTGATCAAGGCACATTTTATAAGCAGGGGAAGGGATGTGAAACGACTAATCTCCCTCTTTTTTGTTGCATGGTTATTTTTTTTGTATGGACGACTAATCTCCCTCGAAGATATGCACATGTACGTGCCAGTTTTTTTTTTAACGTGTGATGGTTTGTATATACCGAACTGACTGATGGCTCGCGCAAGTCCCCTGGCCGCAACAAACAAGATGCGGACACAAATCTCTCGACAGAAATCACCCACCTATGTAGGCACGAGACAACCCATCGTCTCGGTGTTTGATACAAAGCTGGAAGGTTCTACTTACTCCGTATCAAAATAAATGACTCGACTTTGTACTGCCTTTAATATAAAGTGGTAGTTTAATTTTAACTATCAAAATGTTATATACTATTTAGGAATGGACGAAGTAGAAGCTAACTTTGGGGCCCAAACTTTCAGACCAAATGGAGCAGATGAAATAGGCTTTGCCCATAATTTAGGGCTTGAAGTCAAAACGAGTGGTACACTAACCAGCTGCTAGTCGTCCAAGTCTTCGGATATTTGTGGAGACACGTGGACTTGCTAATGTGATTTTGTGAGAATTTTTCGAGCAACAGAAACGCTTTATAAGTGCATGAAAAATGAAGTGTCCTTCGTATTATTTTTGGAGGCATTTTACAAAGGGCATTTTTGGTAAATGAAGAATGTCATAACAAAGATTGGGAGTGTATCACAGTAACGGTGGAAGTCTTGGCATTCTTCAAACATCATGGCTAGGCAGAGAAAACGATTCCTAGCTAAAAGCATAAAATCCACGGTAGGGTATCACAGTAATGATTTGATAAATATCTTATTACACTATGGGAAACGACACCTTTCAGCTGGCTGATCGCGCTCTCGCCTCCGCCCCCTCCTTTGCTCGACACGTGGCCATGTGGTTGTGAGTTAAATCAGAGGAAGGAGCGGAGACGCGACCTCATGAGCGCACTACGTGTCGTCGATTGCCGTCGGTACTTGCACGACGCCTTTTTTGCAACAAGGACATTGTTGCAATTGCAACAAGGCTCTTGTTGCAATAGCGACGGACATAGCTGCTAGCCGCATATGCTTGTTTGTTGCAAAATGTTTCTGCAACATTGCCTCTGTTGCAATGAGGAACGGCACGTTCGGCCACTCGAGTCGGCAATCTTTTAAAAAGATCAACCTGCCGACGCGTAGCAGCTCCCTTACACTATACGGTTTCTAATAGGAGCGAACGTCTGGTCCTAGAAAGAGGCCCCTGTGTCGCTCTTCACGAGCGACTTGGGTGGCGACCAGCCTCGTCGCCGTTGGCCTTCTCTTCCTCCCCTCACCTCCTCGCCTCCACCAGAGAGGGCCGGAGAACAAGCCCTCAAGGCTCCCAAGGACGGTGGCGGCAGGGCCTTCGTCCTTCGTCTGACGGCGGCGTGATCATGGGCTTCCTTGGAGGCGTTATTGCGAGACAGTGGCGTAAAGGAATGTCTGAGGCGTGACTTTGGGCATGCTCGGGCTGCGCGTAGTGCTCCGGTCGGGAGGCGCGACGTCGTTTTGGCGATCGGTGCACTCCTGCTCTAGTGGCGGCTGCATTTTGCGTGGGCGTGCATCGGCGAAGGGGATCTGCCTTTCATGCTCTAGATCTAGCCATGTCAGGCCGTGGGCCGATAGGCATGGGTAGAGCTTTTTTCAGTGAAGTGGCAGTCAAGGGTGCTATGCTCTGTCATCGGTGTTGATCCGAGTGGTTAGCACTCCGCGGCGGCGGGCTCACTGCGGATTATGGTGGCCAACGAAAGGTCTTCGTGAGGGTTCTCCCATGGTTGTCTTTATGAGATGCAATCTACAAACGGCGGCTTGACACAGAGGGTATGGTTGTGCAGCGGTGGCGGTCGCAAATCACATGTAGCTGTTGGGATAGCGACAAAGTGGTGGCGACAACATTGGAGTAACTTTGATGTTGTCTACTCGAGCATCCGGTCTAGAGTTCCGGGGTGAAAACCTAGGTCTGAGCAGAGTCGGTATACCTGACAACGGCAATATATTTGCGTCGTTACCTTGTTGAAGGTATTGCTCGGATATACTCGGACCGATTCTTTAGGGTGAAAATCTAGAATCAGGCCTTTGGTGGTTAGATCCGATGACAGCGGTGCATGAGCACCGCTCCCTTCTTGAAGGAGCTGTTGTTGAAGAACATCATCGTCCCTGTGGTGTCATTAGATGGTTGGTGCGGGTAAGGTCATTGTTATAGTTTGTCGATTGTAGATTTCATTGCTTTGTTTTTTTTTCTTGCCTACACATAGCTTTGGTCTTATATGACTTTGCTATTTGACGGCGTATTTTTTATGTGTATGTTGGTGTTGGTTGTGTGCATCATAGCTGTGCAGAGGCCGGACGTGTGCTCATTATATTTGTATCCTCTTGATTCTTCATTTCGAGTCAATAAAATCCACCCTTTATCGAAAAAAATATACAGTTTCTCAATAATAAATAACTCGAAATCTGCATGGTGGTGAATATGCGCAAATGCATGATTTCATCAACCTAAGTGTTGTCCTGGACTCCTGGTATACAACAATTTCTACAGCAATAAGCTCAAACAATTTGGCCACAGCCGATCCTCCAATTGGGTATTTATGTTTTATTTACAATGCGTAAATGAACAAGCTTGTACTGGTTGAGCCTAGATATTCTTATCTTATTGTCAATGTACCTGAAAGGAAATTTATAGATATCAGGACAAGAATTAATTATCAAATATGTGACTCACCAATGACCAACAACAATTTGGTCAGTCCATAACTCTTACTCCCTCCGTTCCCAAATATAAGTCTTTTTAGAGATTTCAACAAGGGACTACATAAGAAGCAAAATGAGTGAATATACCCTCTAAAATATGTCTATATACATATGTATGTTGTAGTCCATTTGAAACCTCTAAAAAGACTTATACTGTATTTAGGAATGGAGGGAGTATCTTTTAAGTCAAGGGAAATTCGGAATCGAGTCTTACAAGATCTCCATGACATATTCTCCTCCAGTTTCCAAGGGAAACTGTATGCCACCAACTTGAATAACGCCTTCATTCATGGACACGCTGAAGGTATCATTGTTGTTCCCTGTTTTGCTGCAAGTTCAACACAATACACTTAGCACAAAATATAAGTGTACCTTTTGTATTAGTATTGAAGTGGAGGTGTATAAATCAGGATCACAAGGGAACTCCAAGAGAGGAACAGAATAAATCTGTGTGACCCAAATTTTGATACATGTCCATAATCGATAGTAACAAAGTGCTGTATGAAGCTTGTGCGCCAAATGCTCAAAAAAAAAAACTTGTGCACCAACAGCGTATTGATGTATGAAAGTACTAGTAATGAAGTGAGTCAATGTCTCGATGGTTTAAACATCTATGAAGTCATTTGTATGTACCATTCTTACAGTCTTCCCGCAACACGTGTAACATCAGTACATCAACTCTCCTGCATGCGACCATGCGTACAGAATATTGTACTCCCTCCGTTCCTAAATATTTGTTTTTTTAGGATTTCAAATGGACTACCACATACGGATGTACATAGACACATTTTAGAGTGTAGATTCACTCATTTTGCTCCGTATGTAGTCACTTGTTGAAATCTCTAGAAAGACAATTATTTAGGAACGGAGGCAGTACTATACAGTCATGCATGTTCGCATTTCCTTATGGCATTAAGGAAATATATTACCGTTTTATTTGATTTTGTCAACATGTTAGTTTTAAGAGTTGTACATCACATGTACTGACGGAATGGAGTAAAGACACTCACACTATATTTGCTTCATTATGGTTGACGACTGAAACGATCCCAGAGAGGAAATACACAAACATATACTCCCTCCGTTCCTAAATGTAAGTCTTTTTAGAGATTCCACTGGTGGACTACATACGGAGCAAAATGAATGAATCCACACTTAAAATGCATCTATATACATTCGTATATAGTTCATAGTGGAATCTCTACAAAGACTTATATTTAGGAACAGAGGGAGTATGCAGCTCTTCAAACTTACCATATGTTGCCTCTTGCACTAAGGCTCACACCTGGAAAGGGGTTCACCAAATTCTTCAGTTGCCCATCTTCCTTTATGGTCTGAATGAATAGTTGATTCACGTCAAGCACCAAGAAACACACGAGTGTATCATATCATCTTTTTCCTCGGCTTTTCTGAAGTTTTGCAGCTTACCTGGAAATCCTTGAGACCGGCAGATGCAACAGATGACCAGCTTCCACCTCCACTCTCACTCTGCACATACAAATAAATATATGAAAGGGAAAACACATCCTACAAGCAGTGGCAGTTACCCCTACGCCTCATATGCCATCTCTAAAGTATAGTACATATTCTCCTGTATCATTTTGAATATACTTAATTACTTATGCGATTACATGGAGAATTGCACGGGTGTCAGATAGTTTTGAGCCTTCATATTTTACACAGAAGAGAGTTATTCTCTGAACCATTAGATTGCACGGGAGTCCTATAGTTTTGGACCCATTTTCGTAAAACCTTCACATTTTTACACAGAAGAGAGTTTGTCTCTGAACCATTAGCTGTAGATTGCATTCAGGACCGCCAAAGTTTTCGTGAATAGCAGGAGTCAGGACTAATCATCAAACATAAATATGCATCAGCTCTCAGACCCTTCAAAACATTCAGAAAAGCATCGACCTTCTTTGACTCTAGCAAGAATCATAACTTCAATCTCGGTCTAATACCCATACAATTTTGTATGTTCTTTTATAAGAGTGGCTGGGAAAAACCCTAGTGTAAATAGATTTACACATAAATCATAGCAAACTGTACAAGATAAATTACTGGATAAAAAGATAGAGCAAATGATGTTACTCATAAATGTTTGGGGATGCCTTGTTATATTTTGATTGCCATAGTCAAATACTGAATTATAATAAAATCATGACCAACAAGAAATCAAGCTCCACAGACAAGAGATGGCATGCATAGAAATCTCAAATCGATTTTGTAATGCTTATATAAAGGTTGACCTGTGAAGCCCACAACAGTTGCCATTCTCCCGCTAGGGTGTTCATATCAACCACATCCCCTTTTTTGCTTGAAGTAAGATCATCTATAGCCTGTCCAACAAGCATATTATACAAATGAATACCTCATGTTACTGCTATAACGGACATCCAAGATATAATAACATACCTCTTTTACTCCGGTTCCAGCAGATATAGCTGACAGCAACATTTGCCTTGGGTCTGCACTTTTCTGGAGAACAAATGTGGTTCCCTGCACTACATATTGTTTTGGAAAGCTAATAAAATACAAGGAGGTCTGGAAAAAAACGCATCTTTTATGGAGAAGCGCTTTACATATACTCCACCATGGGTTCAACAAAATTGAGAGAATAATTACGCAATTCAAAACCCTAAATCCATGGCTGCAACGTTACATGCAGACAATGTATTACGTACCTTGTTTCCCCTTGAAATACGTATGTTCCCACTACGAGATAAGTATGTAGTGTCAAGCCAACCCTTTGCTTCATCCCCAAGAAGCCTGAATGGCACCGGATATGGAACCTTAAACGGCAAGAACTTGAAGGCGAATGCTGCTCGGTCAAAACGGAAGAGAATGCGCTTCCCATCGTTGATAGTTGCTTCCGCCTGATATTTTGTTTAACAAACCTCATTGCAAAATCATGTAGAACATCCTTAAAGCACTATAGATGTACCACTTAACAGTAGCATAAGTAAGATCATATATCCTCCTTGAATAGAATCAACAGTTCCAGACTACTAGTTTAGGTATCCATATTTAAGGGAGCAGAAGCCATCTCTTCCCAACATTTTTACTATGGCAATAGATCAATTAAACACTCAGTGAGTCTTCAACATTTCCAATAATAAAAAAAATACATATTAATTCAGCAGAAATCTTCTATCCGCCAAGTCTTATGAAAGAACCACACTAAGAAAAATGAACAATATTTATGTGTTTGGCTCTACTACCGGCTTTGTAATGTACTAACGAGGACATGACCACCATAGGTACAACCACTACTACCTCTACTTCCACTTGCTGGTCAAAAGAAGGTTCAAGCACAAGTTAAGACCAAGAATCTAAGTTCAAAAGAGGAATCAATGTCAAGACCAAGAAGAAAATGATGATCATGTCACTCAAGATGAAGACAGTGCATGAAGACAATGTGTTGCTTGGTGACTTATATTATAAAATGAAGCCTCTCCATGAAGGTAAAAAGGAATTCTTGGGCACAGAGTAATCCAATTGTCAAAGTCTACTCCACCGAATCAATATCATGGTTTTCATCGAAATATCAGGACACCCATAATGGTATCATGTACTATACAATGTGTTTCAGTATATGCTACCGTATCCCCTCCGGTCTATCCTAAAACACTGTTATTAGCAAAAAATCAGATGATCAAGTGAATTTATATTTATTAATTTTGTTGTTTAGCTCCTGATAATATTGGTCCTCATATTAATTTCAGTGTTGTATTTACTCTGTGCAGGAAATACCCATGCACTTCCCTCTAGCATGACATTGAAGCTTACTATACATATATTATTATATAATTCTTCTACAACCCGGTGAGTTTCTATATAGAACCAGACTCTGGAAGACACAATTAGACACTGAGGGCAGCAATAAATGAAGCAGCAGAATTTGGGGCAAGACTATCACAAGCGTATTTATGGTTGAATAGGAAACATCAAAATACACAAATCTTCCCCATACATTTGAAGCTAAGGCGACATTGAGTTATCGACAGAGCAGTTACCTGTACTGCCAGTTCACCAACTGTTTCTGAAAACTTGACAACATTGACCACCCTTGGATCATCTGTTCTAAGGTAAACTTCCTGAAAGACGCTGAAAGAGTCAACTCCAACGAATGTCCTCTGCATCAAATGTGAATTGAGAACAAATTTAGTCACTTTTACAGGTGTGAACAATCCAACAGCTGAATATGTAATGCATAGATAAAATACAAAATGGAACATATAGTTGCTCACATGAGCATGCTAGTTTTATTCTACCTGAATGGGGGATGCCGTCCCTGGTCTTGTCGTGAATATGAGCTTCCAGCTACCTTCAATTAAACTTGAATTGGTCTGCATATAAACCATAAATGTTAAGCAGCAACCTTTGTTTTCTAATATATCTTTTCTAGAAAATTTACAGCAGTCAAATACATGCATGCTAATGGAGGCATTCGTTATTTGTAGTTTCTCTAATAGTCACCTCGATAAATGCTAAGAACAATGTAATACTTCATTCACCATACTCCATCTTCGGTTATAGATGCATTTCAGTTCTTGACACACTGGATGAATGAATTTGTTTCCTTGGTAACCATGCTACAGTGAAAAGTGACAAGTAAACTTAAGCGGAGGGAGAGTATCTTCTGTACTGGTACAATTAATTAGTTAAACATGATTGGATCATTTGATTTTATTTTTTCTAGAATAATGAAAATTGTTGATGGCAATTCACTTCATGGCACAATATGCATATCTTCACTTCTTCAGTTGTGCCCATTTGAAGACCAAAGTATTTCGAGACATATATACACATGCTGCTGGCAAATGATGGCTAGTGTTTTCTTTTCTTTTTGTAAGACACAAATAAACACTTCCATGGGCTCATTAGGTAACTCAATAACTACCTTCAAGCGCAAATCATAAAGAAAAAAAAGGCACAAGGGCACCTACCGGATCGGGCACACCTTCCAGCGCCTCCAGAGTCTGCACTGCGCTTTCCACCTCCTGCACACGCGGATCAGCGCGCCGCATCAGTAACATTTCAACAAGCACATGGCGCGCGCCCACGCGGCGCAGGACACGCGCGTACGGAAGTCTCAAGCCAAGTGGGCTGGTTCCTTGCCTGGAGCTGGCGCGGCGCGACTGCACGGCCACGGCCCTGTACGCCGACGAGGGCCTCCAGCAGCGCCTCCTCCGGCTCAGTGTACGACACCTCCCCGGCCGCCACCGCCAGCAGCGGGGCTCCGCGGCGGCAAAGGCGAGGCCGTCTCCGCGAGCGCCGCCCGTAGGAGGTGCCGGAGAGAGGGGAAGAGGGGGAAGAAGGCGGCGCGTAAGAAGGAGGGAGCTTGAGGAGGCCTGTCGGCGCTGCTAATGCGGCGGCCATGGCGCCCGGTAGAAGAACGGGGGCGCGTCGTTTGTTTGTGGCTTGCGTTCGCGCCTCCCGGTGTAGTGCGCCGGTGTTGGATGGGAAATCGATCTGCTGGACCAGCAGTTGGGCGCCACGTGGACGGGATGGCTGCCACGGCCGTTATTTACACGGACGCTGCTCTACCTTCTCCCCGTGCACATGCCCCATGCGTACTCTCCACCGCTCAATTTTCATCCAACGGCTGTGTGAGTCCTTCAGTACATCACTTTTTCCTCCTTAAAAAAGACAACTCTTAACACTTAACTAAAAAGAAAACATGAAAAAAATAGTGAAATTTTCAAGCGCGGTGGAGAAGGGGTTTCGGGAAATTTTCACACGCGATTTTTTTTGAGCATCAATACAGACACAAGCGCTCATATACACGCGCATACACTCACCCCTATGAACGCACACACGCATACCCTATCCCTATGAGCACCTCCGAGAGACTGAGCCGGCATATTATCTTGAGATTTACGAAGCAACCGTAGGCGCCTCGTCGTCGACGGGAACGTCTCCACCCACTGAAATCCTGAAAAAAATCCAGGAATAATGCGAGCATCAGGATTTGAACCCTGGTGGGTTGAGGATACCACTGTTCACCTAACCATCTCAACCACAGGTTGATTCGCATTTTCACACGCGATTGAGAGATCAGTTTTGGGTTACTATGTTTTTTTTGAACTTCGGCGACTTTATTTAATTCATAATCTATCCTTTACAATAAGCGGAATCAGGAAATCAAGAGGTTTATCAAGCCACACCCTTGACTCCTGACCCAAGAAACTAAAACGAGCAATAATATGAGCGCACTCGTTTACATCACGCACATAATGATTTATTGTCGCCTTGCCGAAAGAACTCATCAACCTTCGACAATCGTCAGTAATTACCGCACCTGACGCCCGGTAGTCATCCGGATTCTGGATAGCTTGAACAATCTCCATAGAATCACTTTCAATGGACAAAGGAAAAATGCCCATCTCCTCAGCAAGTCGTAGTCCCAATAATAGCGCAAACGCCTCCATCGTTGGAGCGTTCATTGCATTCGGTTTATATTCCATGGCCGTTGCAACAAAATCTCCCTTCGAATCTCGTAAAATAGCACCACTTGCCCCTGCACCCGAGTCAACATGATATGAAGCATCAACATTAAGCTTTATACAGCCTGATGCGGGTCTAGACCATCTAGTCTGTCGTGGAGGAACTAGCTTCTTTTCTGCTACCCAGTTAGCAACGATACCCCTAATCTGTAGAGACGATCGGGCTGGCGTACCAATCTCTTTATCATGGGACACTTGACGTCGTTCCCACCAGATATACCAACACGCAACCATAGCCAATTCCACTGCATTTTCTCCCTGGAACCAGACACCACCAGGTAAATTGGAGCATATTATCTCATCAAGTATCAATGAACCGGACCTATGCTGCTCAGCAATTGCGGCCACATTCACGCCTAGGCCGAGTTCCTTCCATACCTCTCTAGCTCCGCAACAGATAAATAACATGTGCTTAAGGTCTTCAGGATCTACCTTACACACCGGACAAGTCACTGGAGTTTTAATGTGTCTATTCGCTAAATTACAGTAACAGGGCACAATCTCGTGTAGAGCTCTCCAAATAAAAATATGGACTTTGGGGGGATACTCAAATCCCAAAGTAATTTCCATACCAGATGTGACATACTTCTTCCCACACCAGTATCAATACCTGCTCTAGTCCGATACTCCGCTTTCCATTCCGCATGATAAGTCGAACGGACAGTAAATCTCCCAGACTTGCATAATCGCCATGCTATGAAATCTGGTTGCGCTTGGGATGGAAGCGGAATTTGCAAAATCCTTGTAACATCAATTGGCCAAAAATTGTCATGTACCAATTGTACATCCCACTCTCCCGTATGTGGATCAATAAGATCTTGTACCGTCTCAAGAAGGCAATGCCCACGTGGTGTCATCACACGCCTATCATGGGCAGTAGGGATCCAAAGATCAGACCAAATATTAATACTTGCCCCATTGCCTGGTCTCCAAATAGCACCTCTTTTTAGGGTCTTTAATCCGGACATGATACTACGCCATGTGAACGAGGCATCTTTTTTAAGAACCGCATTGAAAAGGTTCCCATCCGGATAATATTTTGCACGAAGTACCTGAGCACACAAAGACTCTGGTTCACTTAATAGTCTCCAACACTAATTAGCCAACATCGCTTGATTAAAACAGTGTAAATCTCGGAAACCCATCCCTCCTTCTTTCTTCAGAATACACATCTTCCACCATGCTTTCCAATGCAATTTCTTTTGGCTCTGTGAACCTCCCCACCAATACCTAGCAAATTGCATCACATATACTCTTCCAGATGTTCTTTGGCAAACTGAAAACTGACATAGCATAAACTGGAATGGACTGCGCAACTGTTTTTAACAAAACTTCCTCCCCTCCCGCAAACAGCATCCTCGCATTCCACTCATCAATTAGAGCCCAGACTCTATCAACCAGTTGTTGGAAACAATCACTACGATCAATCCCCACATGAGAGGTTACTGTGTGTTTGCTCACAAACGGTCTCGCACGTCGGTGATATAATAAGTCGACGACGTTGCCTTTGATGAGCGACACAACGGAGGCAACATTGGTTTCTCGTCTGATATGTCGGACCAATCATTATGGCTATATAGAACTACATAAACGATTTGATTTTTAACAAAACAACACATATTTATTTCTTGCATGTTATTTTCCAGGCCACTACCACTACAAAAAAAAGACACATCCGTGACATTTTGGGCTGAACAAAAAAAAATTCGGTCATACATATGACACTTCTATGACGATAATTGTGACAAAACCGGGTATCATCATAGATGTGGTGGGCTCCTACTTCTATGTCAAAAAATCATGATAGAAAATGGGCTTTTCGTCCTGGGCGGGCCGGAGACGCAGCTGCATGACATTCTTTGGGCCGTCCATGACAGAAAAAACCATGGTAGAAGCGAGGGGGAGGAAAATTTTGGGGAGTTGCCTGTTATGGTGGGAGGTCGGGGGCGGAGCGATGCGCGTTTCTCTCGTACGTACGTGAGTGTGTGCGAGGCATTGGCTCTAATTGAAGCCGAGCGAGGCGTTGGGCTCTAACTGAACCCGAGCGATTGCACTGCAGGCTACGCGTTACTGAACCCGAGCGATCGATCGATGGCTGTTAACTGAACCCGATGGAGCGATTCCTTCGCTACTGCTGCTAACTGAAGCCGATCGATGCTGCCTCTGGGATGAACAGTGAGCGTTGCGGGGGGGGGGGGGGGGGGGGTTGGATGAACAGTGAGCGATGGCGTTGCCTCTGGATGAACAGGAACCCGTAGTGTGGAGGGCTGGATGAACAGTAGACGGTGGAGGGGTGGCCGTGGAGGGGTGGCTGAACAGGATCCCGTGGTGTGGAGGGCTGGATGAATAGTAGACGATGGAGGGGTGCCCGTGGAGGGGTGGTTGAATAGTAGCCGGTGGAGTAGCGCACGGTGGAGGCTGGATGAACAGGAGCCCGTGGAGGCTGGAGGAGGTCGACGGTGGAGATGAACAGTATCCCGTGGAGTCCCGTTTTGCGGTACGCCACACCCCTCCCGATGAACAAGACCCCCGTTTTGACCGTAGGAGGTCCGTTTCGTCTGTTTTGCGGTACGCCACACTCCTCCCGATCAACAGGACCCCCGTTTCGACCGTAGGAGGTCCGTTTCGTCTGTTTTGAGATACATCATACCCCTCCAGATCAACAGGACCCCAGTTTCGACCATAGGAGGTCCGTTTCCTCCGTTTTGCGGTACGCCACACCCCTCCCGATCAACAGGACCCCTGTTTCGACCATAGGAGGTCCGTTTCCTCCGTTTTGCGGTACGCCAGGCCCCTCCCGATCAACAGGACACCATTTCGAACGTGGTCGGTCGAACACAAGGCTGTTTCCTCCGTTGTGCGGTATGCCAGGCCTCATTTCCATCGCATGTTCCGTCCAAGCTCTCCCAATGAACACGACCATGCATTCCGTTCCGACCCAGCCGGTTGGCTCCCCATGAACACGACGGCGATGCTGTTTCTCTGTTCCGACCCAGCCATGTAAGTATGCGCGAGTAGGAGTTCGAGACCCTGCCCGTATGTACGTACGTGACCGTATTTTCTTTCTTGCACCCTCGCCGCTGTACGTATGTGTACATGCTACGTGTGCGCCTCTACTACGACACGTGCGCGCCTCTACATCTACGACACATGCGCGCCTCTACATCGACCAGTATGTACGTACACATTCGCGACCAGAATGACAATGCTACGTACGCTTCGACCAGGTGGGTCCCGACTGTCAGGCACTTCCTTGCGTGCGAAGATGTAGCTGGTGGGTCCCAACAGTCAGGGGGGCGAATCGTTTTCTTTGCCCGGATGCACTCCCTTGCGTGCGAAGGTGTAGCTGGTGGGTCCCAGCAGTCAGGGGGGAAACATTTTTTTTTCGAAAGATGGTGGCCCGTCCGGTGGGTCCCCGTTGTCAGGTGGAGGAATAATTATTTTGTGCGTAATAAGGAGGCACTTCCTTGCTGCGGCCGTGGACCCAGCTGTCAGCCTCTCCACGTACAGTCCACGTCCGATGGAAGCCGTTCCTTGACCACGTTGACCACGCCGCGCCGAGAGCACCAGGGTGGTGGACGACAGCGAGGCCTAGGAAGGGGACGACGCAGAGCCGGGGAAGACGCGGTAGTGGATGCCCACGCGTAGAGCAGTATGAGGGTTCACTGGTTCGTTGCGGTGTGAGGCTGTCATCGTCGCAGAATAACAGGGGGTGTGGGTGAGTAGAGGGATGCCTGGCCAGCGGTGGGAGTAGTAGGGGGCGGTGAGGCCTCCGCCGCATCGCAGCCGGCCACGGGAGGCAGGAGCACGAGGCACGACCGGCGCTGGTTTGGGCGGCTGGAGCAAGAAGACCAGAGGTTGAAGAAGCACTACGGCCGTTGGATGGACATCGTATGGTCACTGGAGCTAGAATCATGCATATTGACAAAGTTGACAAAGCCCTCCGTCCCCGTCAACTTAGTAGGCCCACAAGTCAGCTTGCCACTATACTGGGTCCCAGCTAACAGGGGGAGTATTCATTTTTTTTGTGCGTAATAAGGAGGCACTTCCTTGCGTGCGAAGATATAGCTGGTGGGTCCGAGCTGTCAGCGGCGGTAATGTTTTTTTCGTGAAATACTGAGGCCCTTTCGGTGTGTCCCCGATGTCAGGTAGACGAATCATTATTTTGCGCGTAATAAGGAGGCATTTCCTTGCGTGCGGTCGTGGACCCAGCTGTCGGCCTCTCCACATACAGTCCACTTCAGATGCATGTCAGTCGTTGACCACGTTGACCAGGCCGCGCCGAGAGCACCAGGGCGGTGGACGACGGCGAGGCCTAGGAAAGGAACGACACGGAGGCAGGGAAGACTCAGCATTTGTTTCCCACGCGGAGGGGAGTACGACTGAACGAGGGTTTACTGGTTCGTCTGCCGTCGCCGGAGAATAACAGCAGGTGTGGGTGAGTAGAGGGATGGCTAGGCCAGTGATGGGAGTACGGTAGGGCGGTGAGGCCTGCGCGGCAGCACAGCCGGCCGCGGGGAGGAGGGAGCAAGCAGTCCCGCCAGCGCTTGTTTGAGCGGCTGGAGCAGGAAGAGCAGAGATTGAAGAAGCACGACGGCCGTTGGATGGCCATCCAACAGTAACTGCTTGTGCGTCAACCTTTTTTTTAGGAAAGCCTCAAATCTGTGGAAAACAGCACATATCTCATCTGCCATTATTTCTAATAATTTACAGCTCATTTGCTAATTCTTAAGGTTTTTTTTGGAGCCCATATTCTTTTTGTTAGCATTACAACCCATATTGTGGCCACGGTTAAAAAATTATACGAAATTTTGCATATTTCGGTGCGGTCCGAACTGTTTTTAATCCCGAAATTTCAACTCACATTCAAACTGATTTTAAAAATAAATGTATATCAATATAAAATCCAACAAATTCTCCACGCATAAAAATTAATGTAATTTAAAATTGCGGAATGAAAAAATATATTTGAAACTAATTGCCGGTTTGATGTGTTTTAAAAATGTACAACCCATTTCTCATTACTGATAGGCCATTTTCTCAGCCAGCCGAATGAAGCTCTCCTTATCTTGAAAGATTTGCAGCCCAACAGGCCTGACAAAGCGACTTACCTGGCAAATCACAAAAAAACTGGGCTGTGGCCTTGGACCCAGCTGTCAGCCTCTCCACGTATAGTGCTCTTCCGATGGAAGTCGGTCGTTGACCACATTGACCACGCCGCGTCGAGAGCACCAAGGCGGTGGACAACGGCGAGGCCTAGGAAGGGGACGACGAGGAGCCGGGGAAGACGCGGCAGTGGATGCCCACGCGGAGAGGAGTACGAGGGTTCACTGGTTCGGCTGCGGCGTGAGGCTGCTGTCGCCGCAGAATAACAGGGGGTGTGGGTGAGTAGAGGAATACCCTGGGCCAGCGGTGGGAGTAGTATGGGGCGGTGAGGCCTCCGCGGTATCACATCCAGCCACGAGAGGCAGGAGCACGCGGCACGACCGGCGCTGCTTTGGGCGGCTGGAGCAAGAAGACCAGAGGTTGAAGAAGCACTATGGCCGTTGGATGGACATCAATACTGTCACCGGAGCTAGAATCGTTCATATTGACTAAGTTGACAAAGCCTTCTGTCCTCGTCAACTTAGTAGGCCCACAAGTCAGCCACCCACTATGGTGGGTCCTAGCTAGCAGGGGGTATTCATTTTTTGGTGCGTAATAAGGAGGCACTTCCTTGCGTGCAAAGATATAGCTTGTGGGTCCGACCTATCAGCGGGGGGGGGGGACGTTTTTTTCGCGAAATACAGAAGCGCTTCCCACGTACAGTGCGTAATAAGGAGGAACTTTCCTTCCGTGCGACCATGGACCTCGTGGGTCCCAGCCGTCAGGCTCTCCATGTATAGTCCTCTTCCGATGACTCTCGTATGTTGACCACGCCATGCCGTGCGCACTGAGGCGGTGGACGATGGCAAGGCCCCAGACTGGAACGACCCGAAGATGGGGAAGACGCGGCAGTGGAGTCGCGGACGGAAAGGAGTGGAAAACTTGACTGGTTCGGGTGCGGGGTGGGCCTACACTCGGCAGAGAATAACAAGAGGTGCGGAGTGGAGGGATGGCCTGGCCGTCGGCGGGGTAGCGTTTCGCTGAGGAGCGCAAAACAACGCCACTGGACGCCGAAGGCTGGAGCAGGCGGTTCCGGCAGCGCTGGGGGAAGAAGACGAGAGATTGAAGAAGAATGCCAGCCCTTGGATGTAAATCCAACGCCTTCTTAGGCTTCGACCTACTGGCCCACATGCCAGCCAGTCCATTTGTTTTTTAGTCCATTTGGTGGGCTGGGTGAAAAATGATGTAGCATCTATGCAGGCTGTTTAAATCCCATTTGCATTTTTCTCGAAATCCGTGGACTTGCTGGGCTGGGTGAAAATATCATGTTGGGCTAGACAGAGAAATGTTATAAAAACATAAACACATGATTGCACGTCAGTAAAATCTTTGCAAGCTTATGTACGCAATCACTAAGAGTTAACTTGGCAAGTTATATATAAACAATTATTATTATTATTTTGTAAGAACTTTCAACTTACGAAATAAAATATCATTTTAATTTGATGAGTTAATAGTACCTGGGGTATTATTATTTTTTAGGCTAGACGTGGGACAGTTGAGTTGGTTCTAGGGGAAAGTACTGGGAGAAAACTCAGTTTACATCGAGAAAGAAAGTGGGAGAAAATTCAGAGACCTGCTGGGTCCATCTGAGGAGAGGAATATGTTGGGAGGAAGGAGATTCAAAGCAGGGCAGCCGAGTGAACTAGTTTTTTTACGGACAAGTGAACTAGTTTACATACATTAGCAAATAGCCACTAAAGAAGCAATCAGGTTAATGGGTTCTTAAAAGAAATATTTCGGACAAAACAAATAATTATGACACATAGGCTAATGCATGAAACACTCAGATGATAAAGATTCTTATAAACAGATAAAATACAACATCTAGACCTTCCTGGCACGCTTGATCATGACGTTGCGGCTGTCCATGTACTCGTCGGTTACGGGAAGCAGACACGCCCTCATGTCCAAGATCTGCATGTACATGTCGTAGCATGTGTATGCGTCCTTGGCCGCGTAGGTTATGTAGGCTAGATTCAGAGGTACCTCCCACGTGTTCAGGTCGTCTTCTTTCATGTTGGCGTATTAGGGGTCGATGATGGTCTCAGCGAGGTCAACCACGGAGTCCTTCTCATGCCCTTTGCTGATGATCTTGTATTGCTTCTAGATGTCGACAAGCTTGTTGCACCAGATGGCCGAATCGTCGCGTTCTTCCTTCTCTCCACCATAGCGAAGGTGCAGTCGGCGCTGCCGATGAAACGGGCGAATGCTCCAGAACCTGGTGCAGCCATAGGACTGAGGCGAGGCAGAGCTTCACCGAGTCTGTATCGTTGGTGTACATCACATTCAACTTGGTGCAGCCATAGGACTGAACGGCGAACTAACTCCTTGCTGAAGTCCATATCCAGCAGGCTCACCCCTCGGATCGCCATTGGAGTCTCTTCGAGTGAACGAGTGTGTAGGCCGCGGCAGCAGTTCGTTTTTCAGCTCTTGGGGAACTGGATTCAATAGTAAGCTGAGTGTGTACAAGCGACAACAGTTACTACCCCTCGCTCGTCCGCTGCACGCCCGACAGAAGATGCACCCTCAGCGCATTCAAACACCTCCATTAAAAAACCTAATCCCGGCCACACGTCGGTTCACGCACTACTAGGAAAAGGGCTATAGATAGGATTGATACTAATGGCGCACCAGGTAAGTAGTGCGCCACTACTATATACTAATGGCGCACCGGTTGGTGATGCGCCATTAGTGTGGAAGACACTAATGACGCACCATGCACTCGGTGCGCCACTAGTATTAATTTTTTTTCCATTTTCCATACATACTAATGGCGCATCAGGTCGAAGTGCGCCATTACTAGTTCTAACTAGTAATGGCGCACCGGGCAGACAGTGCACCATTAGTATTTTTTTTTACTTTTTTGCAAAACTACTAATGGCGCACTGTGTCACAGTGCGCCATTACTAGTTTAAACTACTAATGGCGCACTTTTTCACAGTGCGCCATTAGTATATATATATTTTTTTTACTTTTCTACAAAACTATTAATGGTGCACCACCTGCAGGTGCGCCATTAGTAACCAGGGTTACTAATGGCGCATTTGCTGGTGGTGCGCCATTAGTAACCTGGGACCCCAACAAGATATTTTGGACAGCCACATACCTACCCACTCACTTTCCCCACTTCATTCCCTCCACCTCCTTCTCCAAGCTTTCAGCTGCCTTCTCCTCCTCACCTCATTTCCACCATAGATTCATCAAAATTAAGTGGTGAAATTACCTTTTTTGATAGGTAAGTAAGGGGAAAGCTATCTTCATGATGTAGATCTACTTTTTTTCTCCCTAGCTCGCTCCAACAACGTGCACATGCACTTTTTGTGGCCTAGCTAGATCTATGTATGTTTGTGGTGTTGCATGTGTTTGTGGTGTTGCATATATGTTTGTGTTTGCAGGTACCGGTATTTGAAATGCGATAGTTGCCAATATTTTGCCGGAATGTTGATTCATTTCCGTTTCGGCAAGAATTTTGGCACTATGCATTCTTTTTGGTCCTATTTTTAGGGAAGGTCATGCCAAATTTTTTCTTGGTTCTAAAATATCGTTTTGCTCTACCCCGCAGGCCACCATGGTCCGCACGATGATCGAAGGCATCGTGAATAGGTTTTTGAGCTCCGCGAAGGCCGAGATGCTTCAAAAGAACGAGACAGAGATAAGATGTCTGTGTCGAAGATGCAAGCTGAAGAGCCTTATTGCGGACCTGGATTCCGGGCAGGTGCGGGACCACCTGCTTTTGCGTGGTTTCATGGATGGCTATCAGTGGCAAGGTGATGAAGATGACTATGAAGTCGTCCTTGGGGGCCGGGCAAGAAATGAGGAAGGGCAACAAGACAAGTACCACTGTGGCGAGGGCGAGCGAGAAGACGAAGAATCTCCAGGACATGATCACGGCGGTGATGCTGTACACAGTCATCATGTAGAAGATGTCGTACATGATGATGAGGAATATCAAGACGAAGGGCATGATCATGAAGATGAAGATGCCGGAGCAGGCGACGATGGAGGCTGGGTGCAGGACCCTCATATTCAAGAGCTACTTCTGAAGCAGACGGATAACGCAAGAGCTGCTGCCCGAGAGAAAGCCAAGATGGATCAACTGGAGATAGACGCGGTTACTCCATTGTATGAAGGATGCAGGCCCGAGGATACCCGCCTGAAAGTAACGCTCATGGCTCTAGAGATGAAGGTAAAACACAAAATGACCGACGCATGCTTCGACGAGAACATGTCATTCTGGCACGAACGTCTTCCCAAGGGGAACAAGTGCCCGACCAGTTTCGAGGAGGCGAAGAAAATCGTGTGTCCTCTGGATTTACCGCACGTGAAATACCATGTGTGCATGAACAATTGCATCATTTATCGGGACGAGCACGCGGAGTCTACCATATGTCTGGTGTGCGGCGTCACTCGATACAAGAAGAGGAAGAAAGCTCCTCGAAAATCGGTGTGGTACTTTCCGATCACTCCTCATCTGCAGCGGTATTTCGCGGACCCTAAGGTAGCAAAGCTCCTGCGTTGGCACACGGATAGGGAGGAGAAGAAGCGGGAAGATGACGGAAATGATCTGGAGATAAATAAAAAAGACAAGATGCTGAGTCACCCTAAGGATGCGAGCCAGTGGCAAGCCTTGAACTTCGAATACCCAGAATTTGGGAAGGATCCAAGGAACATCGTGCTGGGCGCGAGCACCGATGGAGTCAATCCGTTTGGCAGCCAGAGAAGCACACATAGCACCTGGCCTGTGTTTGTGTGGATGTACAACCTTCCCCCCTGGTTGTGTATGAAGAGGAAGTACATTCACATGAGTATGCTAATTGAAGGGCCGAAACAACCAGGGAACGACATCAATCTGTATCTGGGGCTGCTGAAGGAGGAGCTAAACATGCTGTGGAAAACGCCAGCCAATACGTGGGACACCGCAGAGAAAGAATATTTCCCTATGAGAGCTGCACTGTTCACGACGGTGCACGACTATCTCGGTTACGGATATCTCGCGGGGCAGGTAGTCCACGGATTTTCTGGATGCGTAAGGTGCATGGATGACACAACATATCACCAGCTAGATAGAGATCTCGGGTCTTCGAAAACCGTGTTCATGGGACATCGAAGGTGGCTTCGCGACGATGACGCATGGAGGAAACGCAAGGATCTGTTCGATGGTGAAACCGAACCCCGAAAACGCCCATGTACGAGGAGCGGCGAGGAAAGAGATGAGATGTTGAAAAATTGGAAAGGCTGCCCACTGCCGGGAAAGAAGCAAAAGGCGCCAGAGCCGGGAAAGAAGCGAAAGGCGCCAGAGCCGCTGCTGAAGGTATGGAAAATGAGGTATGTTTTCTGGTACTTGTCATACTGGAAGATCCACCGTGTGCCTCACAGCCTTGATGTCATGCATATCACAAAGAACGTGTGCGAGAGTCTGCTTGGTACCCTGCTCAACATGCCAGAGATGACCAAAGATGGGTCGAAAGCAAGGGCAGACTTGAAATCAATGGGCATCAGGCAGGAGCTTCACGCTAATGATGATGATGATGATGATGATGATGAGGCGAAGCAAGACACAGAAAGTCGTCACAAAGGCAAAAAGGCCAAGAAGACCAGAAATGACTACCCTCCTGCGTGCTTCACTCTAAGTCAGGAGGAGATCGAGCAGTTTTTCACCTGCCTCCTAGGAGTAAAACTTCCTTATGGTTACGTGGGGAAGATAAGCAGATACCTAGACCCAGCGAAGCAGAAGTTCAGCGGGATGAAGTCTCACGACTGTCACGTGCTGATGACGCAGATACTTCCAGTTGCAATCTGTGGGATCATGGACACGCACGTCCGTGAAACGCTATTTGGCCTATGCAACTTTTTCGACGTCATCTCTCGGAAGTCGATTGGCGTGAGGCAACTCAGAAGGCTACAGGAAGAGATCGTGGTGATACTATGCGAGCTTGAGATGTACTTCCCGCCCGCATTCTTCGATGTTATGGTGCATCTGCTGGTCCATATCGTGGAGGATATCATCCAACTCGGGCCGACGTTCCTGCACAACATGATGCCGTTCGAAAGGATGAATGGTGTCATCAAAGGATACGTTCGCAACATGTCACGTCCAGAGGGAAGTATAGCCAGGGGCTTTCTGACCAAAGAGTGCATCTCCTACTGCACGAATGATCTAAGCATCGAGAACCCCGTTGGTCTGCCCGTCAACAGGCACCTCAGCAGGCTCGCTGGATGGGGTCACCGTGAGGGTCGCCGCGAAATGCATGTCGACTTCGAGGGTCGACTCGCCGACTTTGAAAGAGCAAACCTAGTCGCGCTAAAACACATAGACGTGGTCGATCCTTGGGTGGTAGAGCACAAAACCTTTATTGAGAAGACGTACAATGACCGAGGCCAATAGAGGATGGACGGAGATATAATCAAAGAGCACAACTCATGTTTCACGCGTTGGTTCAAGCAGAAGCTTCTGTCGTACCCTTTACATGAGGATTCTTCCGCGGAAGAACAACTCATATTCGCCTTGTCACAGGGCACCGAGCACAACCTGATGACCTATGAGGCGTACGATATCAACGGCTACAGATTCTACACCGAGAACAAGGACATGAAGAGCGATGGTTATCAGAACTCCGGGGTAACGATGGAATCCTACACCGGCAACGACAAGGACAGATACTACGGAAGGATCGAGGAGATCTGGGAGCTGAGCTACGCTAGAGAGAAGTCCCGATGTTCTGTGTCAGATGGGCCAAGAGCGTCCTAAAAGAAGACCGGTATTTCACCACCATGGTTATACCCGAAGCCAAATCCAAGACCGCGGGCACAAACGTCACCGCGAAAAATGAGCCATGGGTACTGGCTTCCCAAGTGGACCAATGCTTCTTCATTACCGACCCGTCAAAGCCCAGTCGTGTTGTCGTGAGGAGAGGCAAAAGGAAGATCATCGGAATGGATGGAGTAGCCAATGAGCAAGACTTCGACAAGTACGGCGACACGAAGATCAAACATGACGACGACGATGAAGTAGCAGCACACACCACAAGAAGAAGCAGGACCACCCTACCTAAAGGACGTCTGTTCCACAGAAGATCTCCATTTGCGAAAAAGAAGGGCAAGAAGATTGTGAACAGATAACTAGCTAAGATCGATTGTATTTAAATCGTAGTCTTCATTTCTCGATTGTATTTCGACATTTTGAAATGACATTTCTTCTGTTCTAGTCCTCATGAATATTGAATTATGTTTATTATGGTATTGAATTTCTAACTCACAAAAAGTATTGAATTTGTTAATATTTTGTGAACTCATTAATATTTTTAAATTTTTATGATATTTTTTCAAATATTTTCAAATAACAAATTTGATGATATTTTTTAATATTCATAAATAATTTCAAATAAGAAATTTGATGATATTTTTTCACATTCATAAATGTTTCTCAGATTTGATTTGTCATTTTCTAAAAAAATATTAGAAAAAATAATTTTTATCAATAAAAAAAATATTTTTTATCAATAAAAAATAAAAAAATAAAAAATAAAAAATATTTTTTATCAATAAATAATTAGATTTGATTTGCACCCTCCCTCCCTCCTCTACTCATCTCCTGTATATAGTGTAAGAATTTTTATCAATAAAAAAATAAAGAAATAAAAGTTACTAATGGCGCACCCCTCGGTGGTGCGCCATTGCTATGGATGTACTTATGGCGCACCCCTGGGTGGTGCGCCATTGCTATCCCTTTCCCCCCTCTATCCCTTTCCCCCTCGCCCTCGCGCCAGATCAAATCCCTAGCCCCCTCGCCCCCCGCGCCAGATCCCTTTCCCCCTCGCCACTGACGACCCCTTTCCAGTGCACCCCGTCCCCACATCTAGCGCTCCTCCACCCATCACCACCGCAGCTCTTCCACCCCTCACCACCGCAAGCCGCTGCCACTCCCGAGCATCCCTCTAGTTTGATTTGAATTCATCAGATCGCGCGGTGACCGCGGCCCCCTCGTCGTTGCCGCGACCACCGTCGTCGTTGTCGCGCGGGAAGACGTCCAGGAGGATCACCGCGTTTGGCTTCTTCCGTTCAGGGAACCAGCTCGGGCCGGGGTCTCGCGTAGCCGCCATTTGTCGCCGCCTTCTTGGTTCGTCCGCCCACATCTCGTCACCCCGGCCTCGTCGAGCTCTCCTCCGGCCCTCCCCGTGGTGAGCGTCGTCCACCCCCACCCGTTCCCCCCTCTGTCGCATGCACCTGTCGCCCCCACCGGCCGCCCCTTCCCCCTGTTGCTCCCGTCGCTTATGGTTCTGCTACCGCTGCTTTGTTGTTTTGCCGCCACTGCTGACACTGCTTGCTCTGCTGCGCTGCTGCCTGTCCTCACACAGCCGCCTGCGTCTCGCGTGTCCTAGCCTCAGAATGGAAATAGGGTTGTTGTTGTAAACTGAAAATGGATCAGAATGGAAAAGTGCGTGTTTCTCTCAAAAATTTCAAAAAAGTAGGATGGGTCTTTGTTCAAAAATGATTTATAGGAATTATAGGGTATCCCAAAAAATTTGTGGCAATTTTATAAAAATTATTTGAATTAGTTTTAGTGCAACATAGGCAACTCAGAGTTTGAAAATGGCATTAAAGGAATTTGTTTTGGGGGTAAATTCTATTATGAAATAATTCCTACTGTTATTTAAAATATAAATGAAACGATTTGGAACACCAAGCAAGAGTTACGTTTCAAGTTGCTGAACCTTTTCATATAAGCTTGCAGAAGATTTAATTGATCATACAGAAAATGAAAAACGAAGGTCATACCGATCCTAGTTGGTATTATTTTCCTCAATTTTAAGTGTTGAATGAACACATAAAGAGAGTGCTAAGTGATTTCAATATATCAAGTTTCAGAATAATATATAGGATTGTTGGTTTTTAACCTTGGTTGCCATTGTTTCTATTTGTAACGGTCTGAAGAATGACTCATGCTGTTTGTGCTAACAATCTCTAAGTGAAAGCAACTAGTTGGAGTAGATTTGTGCACACAATACTCCTTCCAAGACAATTTGCTTCCAAGGAGTAGTTTCAGTTTGCTTGCAAGGAGTAGTTTCAGTAAAGTTTCAGCATGGTTTCAGTATAGTTTCAGCATGGTTTCAGTTTGCTTCCAAGGAGTTGTTCTCTGTCTGGTCCAATTCTGAAGAAATAAAAAGTGAATAGTTTGTTTGTTCCCTGTGTGGTCACTCTATTTTTTGAGTACTGACATTAGTTATGTTTGTTAGCAGCAAGATATTTAAATGAAGCTTGTTCTTTTTCAACTGTTCAACTGATGCCATGAAACTGAATATAGTAGTTGAAAACCCTGTTTTTCTTCCCGATCATGAAAATTTGAAGTCATGTTTGTGTTTTGGTTTTGTTGGTTGACAATTATGTTTAGTTTTTCATTTCATGGGTGCTGTAAAATGTGCAGGTGGTGAGTTGAGGCTCAGCATACAGCTTGTTTGGACTAACCAAGAGGACGAGGTATGTTGCTTGCCCAAGCTAAGTGACACATACGCGCCAAGTTTTCTGTTATATAATTACCTGTTAGTGCTTAGTTAAACTGCATGATACGGCCATAGCAGATGGATGGTACTAGGTGTTGTTTTGTTTCTTGCCAATGTATTCAGAGAGCATATGTGCCACTGCAGATTTCTTTTCTTGAAGGCAGCTCACATAAGTTGAGCTACAAGTGAACAACTTGCTGCTATTAGATCTGGAATGGAAGCTCACATAAGTTGAGCTGATTTTTGTCCATATGAAAGCAGAGGACCATATGGTCTGTGGCGTTTTCATCCATATGAAAGTAGAGGCACACTGTGGTGCTAGTTTGCTGGGTTTTGTCTCCGACCATCGTGTCGTGATGATTTCGCAGGTACCCCGAGAGGCCCTTGAGTTTGCCAGAATGTTGATTAACTTCCGTTCCGGCAAATTCGGGTACTCCAAATGTCCTATTTTCAGCAAAGGTCATGCTGAAATTTTCCGTGAATTTTAGCATGACTTTGCTAAAAATAGGACATATGGGGTACTTGCTACTAATGCATGGGCCGGGTATCTTAGTACTTAATTGAGTAGGATCAACTGCCCCTTTATTCTTGCTGCATTAAACCATAGGTGGCAATAGAGCCAAGTGATTAGGCCCAACTTAGAATTCTCCTTAGCATCGATAAACCTTAGATGATAAACCCAACATAGGTGGCAATAGTGCCAAGTGATTAGGCCCAACCTAGGGTGCCATTGCATCGATAAACCCTAAATGATGAAAACTTAACTTGGCTGCCCCGGATGCCTCGGTGTCGATGAGAACCTAAATGACGTACGCTTAGGCTTTTAGGGTGCCTCGGCGTCAACAAACCCTAAATGATGAAAGCTTAGGCTTTTAGGGTGCCTCAGCGTCGACAAACCCTAAATGATGAGACCATGATCTTGTTCCTTGACAATAACCAACTTTTTGACCAAACTTTTTTCCTATTTAGAGCGAAACATGGCCCACAACGATGAGGCCGGTGGTTCGGGCGACAAGCAATTCTGGGAGCTATCCTAGGAGATGGAGGAACAACCTCACCGCTATGAGGACGCCGCGGAAGACATCGATCTTGACTACACAACCCCTAGTGGCGTCGGGGATGACAGCACTGATGGTGCCGCCGAGGATGCCAGCACTGATGATGGCGGCGCACACACAGATGGCAGCCAACTGAAGAAGCAAAGGAAGGACCGGCGCCCGAATGCGCTCCGCACCCTCAAGGAGGAATTTACTCAAGTGGACTCCGACGGGCATCCAACGGAGCCCAAACATATAGTCAAGGGGTACTCGCTTCAGCTCGGGTGCATTCTCCGGAGCACCGTCTCGATCAACACCGAGAACCTTAGGCATAAGGACCACGGGAATTTGCGCAACCTCCTCTTCACGAAGCTGCACGAACGATACAAGTTCCCCACCGAATTTGAAAACACACGCCTCTCAGGGAATAAAGTGAATAGTGCCGCCCTCACGAGGATGAGCACGGCCCTGTCTACTTGGAGAAGCGCGGTGAAGAGAATGATTGATAAAGGTGATAGTTATGAGAAGATCAAGGCGAAAAATCCTTCGATTAGTGAAGATGACTACAAGGAGTTCAAGATCAAGTGCGAGAGCAGCGCAACCTCCGAATCAAGTCAGTGGGGGAAAGAAATGCGGGAGTTGAACTTAGGGGAACACAAACTCGGTCCCGGCAGTTACAGAGTGGCGGAGCCTATATGGGACAAGGAGGACGCGGAGCGTGCCGAGCAAGGCCTACCGCCCCACTTCGAGAAATACAGCGGTGACAAGCAGACCAGGAACTTTGTCAGGGCCCGGTACAAGGAGGACCCGATAACAAAGGAGCTTACCACGGATCCGAAGACTAGGGCGCTTGAGCTTGTTCTGGTAAGGAATACACCCCCGCGTAATATAGCTCCATATGGTTGCACTCTAATTGATCCCCAATATTTCTAAATGGTTCACGTTCCTTCCGTAGGAAACTGAAAGCAGTAGCGCGGGGTCATCTCAGAGCTCCCCTTTCGACACCCCTTTAAATAGGGCGTTGAACATAATGAAAAAGAAGGATAAGCTCACTAAGCCGACGTTAGCTGGTCGTGTGGCCGGCAAAGGCTTGTCCACAAAATGGGGGTCATACTATACCGGTGGTGTGCGGAAGGAGAAAAAGACCAGCTCGGAAAGCCAGACGCGCGAGGTTGAAGCACTCAAGGCACAAGTGGCGCGGATTCCGGAGCTTGTCCAAGAGCAAGTGGAACAACAACTGGGAACGAAGCTTAACGCCATGGTGCCTACGTTGATTCATGGGCTGACGATGTGGATTGCAGGCGGCCAACAGGGGCCTCCCCCGGTTCCCAGCTTCACGGCCAGCAACTCGCACAGCGCGCAGGCGGCGCCATTGGTGTCTCCGGCGGTGCCATTGGTGTCTCCGGCGGCGGCGCCATTGGTGTCTCCAGCGGAGGCAGTATTCGTGTCTCCGGCGCCGGCACGGGCATTGGAGCTTAATGCACCCGGGTGTACGCCGGCTGGCACCTCGCCAGCAAGCGCCCCCTCTGTCAGTTGCACGCCCGCTGTTGGTGGTGCCTCGACATTAGCCGAGCTCGACGGCATCACGGTAACTAAGCCTCTCGGCCGATGACTTCATCTCCTTGCCTTTGACCGGGCATCCCTGATGCCCTATACATGTATTCGCAGGGCGCCGCCGACGTTCCTTGCACTCTTATGCACTTCATGGGCGCCGAGTTGGTCGATGTCGCCAAGGGCAGAATCGTTCAACCGGGCAACCCCATGTTCCACGGTAATCCGATGCCACCCACAGTGTATAGGGTTGAAGTGGTTCGGGTGCTGCCAGGCTGCGACGAGCTGTTACCTCCGATTTGACCCGCTGGGGCCGACGAAGAAGATGAGATGACCCTCAGCGCCTGCGTAAACTGGCCCCTGCTTTGGCCGAAGAGCCAGATTCGTTTGGGGGCGGGGGACACCACCCCACAGACAAGACCGCCAGTCGTGCCGGCGCCAAGCCATGGCAAGAACACCGCAATGCTACCGGACTTGCTGGACATCCCTGTGTTGGACATCCCTATGGCACAGGATACGGACATCCCTATGGCATAGGATCCGGACGACGACGGCAACGACGATGGTACATTTACCAAAGTCGATAAGTACTTTGCCGAACATGGGTACGCTGACGAGTTCTGCGGGCCTCTTTCTCAAGAACCCAACCAAGACGACTGCAATCTAGCTGGTACGGCGGAGAAATCCAATTGCAACAGGCGTCATCTGGCATTCGGTACTCAGGAGACGCCTCCAACTCCCGCCTTCACCGAGCCTCAGATAGCTGAGGTGCGATATATTATCAGCCCCACATGCTCAAGAAGGCGGTCTGTGAGCAGAACTCGGTCCCATTACAGGAGATCAAGAAGAAGGGACGGAAACGAAAGACTAATAAGGGCGCCGATGCGCGCCAGCCGGCACCGAGTTCGATCCGTGCTCAGGACGGGCCACCTTCAGCTAAGGATATCTCGAGGAGGGTGCATGTGGCGGGTAGGGCGATGCTACCGCCAAATATGCTCAATGCTGCAACCGGTGCTATGCGGAGTCTACACGATAGTGTTCTTTCTTTGGAGAAGCGGCGTCTCAGAGAGAATGATGTGGCATACCCGATTTTCGTGGCCAAGGTGCCAGAGGGCAAGGGCTTTGTGGATGGAGACAGCGGGGGTACGATCATCCTGTGGTTTGATGACATCTTTGCTATGTTTAACCTTCATCCGCTGCACTACACCTTCGTTCGGATGTTTTCGCTGAGTATGGAGATGCGGATCATTAGAGACAAGACCCCGGACATCGTGATAGTCGACCCCTTCTACATGCGTGCCAAGCACTTGAGCAGCACTGGGGACTGCCAAGTTGGAAGTTCACACCTCGAAGGCGTCATTCTGGCGAACCCAGATAAGGATAACTTCCTTGTGGCTTACTTTCCCGAGTAAGTCATCCCTTAACCGCCCCGTAACATATGATTTCTTAGATTTCGATCGTTCTTTTTTTTCTAACATTCCGTGTTCTGTGCAGTGACGCACATTGCACACTCATCCTCTTAAGCCCGAAATATTCCATGGCCACGTATTTCGACCCAAACCGTAACTCCAAGATAGACTACACAAATGTCAAGAAAGTTCTTGATGATGTTCTCCCCGGCTACGCCAAATCTGGAGGCACCTTCACCAGGGCAGTTCGTAAGTACGGCAAGCACACCTTCTCACACAATATGAATTTTTGCTGCGTCAAGCAGCCGCCTGGCGGTCAGAAGGATGCCTACTACGCCCTCCATCACATGCGGGCGATCGTAAGGGACCATCATCACCTTCTGCTACTAGATAGTCTCAAAGATTGGGCCGCGAGGTTGTCAGCAACCCAGGACGCGGACCTCAGACAAGAATTCTTTCGCATCCAGACGGAGTTTGCGGACATCATCCATCAAGATGTCCTTCATACCTTGGGGCAGTTCTACCTCAGATATCAACCGTCCAACAATGAGATAGATGGAACGCTACAAATGCTGGGTGACAACAACCGCAATTTCATGACCATCATGACAGACGACGGCTTCATCCATGCTCCTGTCCGATGAGTCGAGTCGAAAGTACTGATGTGTAGTTCTGAAACATTGATTGGCTCATGTTGTAATTAAACTTTAATGAATTCGTATGTCTCTTTGGTTTGGACAGTCATTCAACTTAGATGTAATCGATGCTATTTATTAGTAGGATCATGAATCATGCTATTAACGTCTTGCTTTTCTCTTCCGATCCTTTTGTTGCATACTTACATATTGCTTATGTATTGTCTGTTGTCTATTGTTTGGCTTGTGCATAGAGATGCCGTCATATGTCGTGTACAAGGGTAAGGTTCCTGGAGTCTACGACGACTGGGAGGAGTGTCGGAGACAGGTTCACCGTTTCAGCGGTAACAGTTACAAAGGGTACACCACTAGGGCGGAGGCCGAATCTAGATACACCTGCTATCTAGCGGGAGAGAGGAGGGAGCGTTGGAGGAACCGGATGAAGACCAGTTTGATCGCGATGATGCTCATCGTGATGACCGCAGCTCTCTTTTATGTGATGGTAGTTTAGATGATCGATATCGACTTGTAATGTGAAGACAAACTTGATACTCGCGGTCTTGAGACTTGTAATGTTTTATCTTTGTTCGGTCTTTTGAATTCGGAGACTAATATGATGAATTGTATTCGGAGACTAATCTTCTATTGTATTCGATGAATCTGTTGTTGCTGTGTGCTGCTGTCTATATTCTGTCCAATAATATATTTTGTAACCTGTGCAAAAATCAGAAAAGCAAAAAAAAAAACAAATATTCATACTAATGGCGCATCACCACAAGGTGCGCCATTAGTATGCCAAAGGATACTAATGGCGCATCAAGGCAGAGTGCGCCATTAGTATGACAAAGCACATGGTTACATATGGCCCCCCGGAAGGCATACTAATGGCGCATGTTCTTACATACTAATGGCGCACTGCGTGGTGCGCCATTAGTAAAAAATACTAGTGGCGTGCTACTAATGGCGCACCGGTAGTGCGCCATTAGTAGGAAAAACCGGTGCGCCATTAGTAGGCCTTTTCCTAGTAGTGACGAGCGGGTCTGTATTAGTACTGTAATAACAGGAGTTAGTGGTCACTTTACTTAAATTTAATTAGCTTTAATAGAGATTTATACTTAAAACAAGCAATGCATTGGCTCGTTCTATCAGTGCCACGGGATCAACATGCACAACAATTAGAATTATTATTCTCAGGATGCACACGATCAACACATTTGTCGCACTTTCACAAAGATATTACTACCAAGTTTGAACTGTTTGTTATGGTTGTTGTCCTCTGCATCATCATGTCGTGTTTCCCAGCTTGCAAGATTTAGAACCAACAAATAAGATCCAAATAATAAGTACAACAAAGATGCCTACACATCTCATTGATTCCCAGCTTGCAAGATTCAGAACCAACAAATAAGATCCAAATAATAAGTACAACAAAGATGCTTACACATTTCATTGATTCCCAGCTTGCAAGATTTAGAACCAACAAATAAGATCCAAATAATAAGTACAACAAAGATGCCTACACATCTCATTGATTCCCAGCTTGCAAGATTCAGAACCAACAAATAAGATTCAAATAATAAGTACAACAAAGATGCCTACACATCTCATTGATTCCCAGCTTGCAAGATTCAGAACCAACCCATTAGAGCCTTTTGATAAAGTGAATATCGAGATTAAATCCATCTTGGCTAGCCATGTCATACAATCAAAGAACTTGGCGAATGCTCTTGACTGTCACAACATTTGTAGTTGAGTATTCCCGTTTGCACAACATTTTTGCACAGCACAAACAAGGAGACAGGAAAGCATGATTTCACTTTAATAGCGGCCTCCTAGAACTCAACCTCCAGGTCCACTAGGATGAGGTCTGCCTGGAGTTCCATGATTCAATTCATGCGCCTTTTTCTGCGGTTCACCTGAAATGAAGCAAAGATTGCATCATTCAGCTAGCAAGAAGTACTTTCTCTTGTGAACTGGTAGGTTCTTCTTTAGTAGTTGCACTAAAATTGAGGAACATTAAGGTTGGCTGTCCGGCTCATGTAAGGTGCAACTATAATTTTCTTATCCTTTTGTGCAGTTCCACTAAAATAAAGTGCCATTGTGGTGACAGTGACGGCTCCATCTTGTAAAGGCTAATAAAATGTTGCACGAGATTACCCGCGGAACTTGATGGAGATTTTGGAAACTCCAATCACCATTTTGTGCAGTTCCACCAAAATTGAGAGATGTTGCCCACGTGACATTTTTGTTGAACTGCACAAGACACTCATTCCAAAAAAAAGTGTTTTGTGCAGTTCACCAAAAGGTCACAATAGCAATAAGGTGAAATGGATATCCCTATCTGCACAAAATGATAGAAAATAAACAGTTGCTGGTCAATAAGAATATATGAAACATATACAAAATGAAAAGAAGCATCTTAATTATGTTCATGGCAATCACGCAAGGACAGCAAAATTTTTAAAATGTCAGCAATGCTTCATGTTACCAGAAGCATTACGATCAACAATGAGATTCCTCAGATATGGGATTACTTTAATGGTGGCATTGCTTGTTTACCAGACATAGTAAATCAACAGTAGCTAAAGAGTTGGTTTAAGGGCATGGGACCAAGGGGACACTAGGACACTCAGCAGCATAAAGGAGCAACTTACTTATCATACTGGGGAAAACAGCAGGAGTGCAATTTGTAACAAAGTTTAATTGCATCTTATCACTAGAGGCATTAGATTAACAGTAACACTGGTTAGACATGTCCCTAAGGTAACAGTGTGATCGCTTCATTTTACATGCGCCTTTACAGCAAAAGGTTGGTTTACCTGCAAAAAAACACAGCAAAAGGTTGGTATAAGGACATGCGACAGTGGACGCATCAGCACAATGTACCTACAAGGAGGCATGAAGTGGTGATGTCGAGCTTGTTCACGCTATGTGAGGGCAACAAACCTAATCCTGGAGACCTTTTACTATGTGAGGGCAGCAAATCTAATCCTGGAGGCCTTTTACTATGTGAGGGCAGCAAATCTAATCCTGAGACCTTTTACTATCTGAGGGCAGCAAATCTAATCCTGAGACCTTTTACTATGTGAGGGCAGCAAATCTAATCCTGAGACCTTTTACTATGTGAGGGCAGCAAATCTAATCCTGGAGACCTTTTACTATGTGATGGCAGCAAATCTAATCCTAGACATAATCTGTTGACTTGTCCACCAGACGCCACTTTCTATCCTTTTTTCAACTAATAATAGATTTGTTCCTTATCCAGTTTGTACTGCATTTCCCATTATTTCCCTTTTCAACCAAGAGACCGGTTGGGTATCCGGTCTCTACTACTTTCACCATATTATTTCCTCTTTGAATCAAGTCCTAGATTCATGCTACAACTTTCCCCCTTTCATCGTTGTTTGAACAAAGCCCTAGATTCGAATGCATGAAGTAGCTTTACCTCTAATAATACTAAAAATTTAGGTGGCTTTGGAAGAGCTGATTGGAGTAGAAAAAGATGCACATGCAGACACGTGGGGAGCTAGGGCAGTAGAGCAAGGCCGCTTTTGAAGAACTTATACCTAAGGGTCACCGGGATGTCGGCGGCGGCAGGTCGGATCTGCGGACAATACGGCAGGGAGGAAGAAGGTTCGGAGGACCTCCCGAGTCGGCGCTGTGTTGGAGAGAACGACACGGGCAGAGGATCGGGCCCCTCCGACAGCTGTGGGTTTCCTCCCTCGGCGGCGATGACCGCGTGAACGATGCACCTTTTAGTCCTCTACACACACCGGACGAAGGGATCCGACCGAATCTGTGACCAGCGGTGAGCAGAGAGAAAATGTCTCTACCGTTGTCTTGTTTATATCTGGAGAGGATGAGAGAATGAAGAGAGCAACCCTAGTAAAGCAAGCGCTCAGGCCCCTGCGTCCATATATAGTGGAGTGATTATCTTTTTTCTCTCCACAACAAGCGTTTCAATTTGTGTATGTGGCATTAAAGAAAAGAAACTCTCTATTTAAGGTGACTACTCTACGACTGCTACTTACTACTACTACAATACTGTCTCCGTCCTGATTTATTGGTCCCTTTTATAGTTTGTGCCAAATTTTGACTAAAGATTTAACTAACAAAATGTTAATGCATGTCAAGAAAAATTATCTCATTGGATTCGTATTTGAACATAGTTTTGAAAAATATAATGTTTGGTGACATGCGTGGACATTTTCTTAGTTTAATCTATGGTCAAAATTTGGCACGAAATACAATGGGGACCAATAAACCCGGATAGAGGTAGTATTGTTCACTTGTGCTCCCCGCCCCTCCATTCATTGAACAACCCCACGGGTGAATAAACATACAGTAAGTACTGTATTTATATAGAAGAACAAGCTCGAACTATTTTCGCGTAGTTAAAAGTTGAGGGCGGGGCTTTTCTCGGGCAGTACGCGTGGCAGTTTTCGGGTAGGCGGTTTGACAGAGAGGCGAGGAGGGTGAGCGAGTGGGGCTGTGCGATTTGACGACGCGTTACTGCTGGAAAGACTTGTGATATGACCACTCACTATAGTCATGAATTACTGGCACTCCAACCGGGGTGATGCCCCCCTTCCATTCCGCGCTCTAATCTGGTGCATGACACGTCGACCCGGATGCTGGCTCTCCCACATGTCAGAGTAGTAAGAAGGAGCAAAGAATGATGCGGTATATACTAGTACTATACTACTCCCTCCGTTCCTAAATATAAGTCTTTGGAGAGATTTCACTATGGACCACATACGGAGAAAAATGAGTGAATCTACACATAAAATGCATCTATATACATCCGTATGTGGTCCACAGTGAAATATCTACGAAGACTTATATTTAGGAACGGAGGGAGTACTACTCAGGTCGGAGGAGTGTGAACCACGGCAACCCAGTGAACCAGCCGTGAGAACCACGGTAGCCCAGTGAACCAGCAGTAGAAAACAATAATGTGGTGATATGGCCATAAAAACAATGTGCTACGGTCCACACTGTAGCATGTACAGTAACACTCCTCTTTGTTTGGATCCCTGAGTTAGAGCTAGTTTGGGTTGAAATATCCTCAAATTATCGAAACAAGAGGGGTTAGTTTGAGCTAGTTTGCTCTAACCCAGCTAAAAAAACTAGCCCGGTTGAGAGGTTCTAATTGTTAGTTATCCTGGGCCCACTAAAAGAGAACTAAAAAATCTCACCTGCCCGCACCAGATCGCTCCCCTAAAAAAATCTCACCCGCCCGCACCAGATCGCCCCCCTGTCTCGCACGACTCCTCTCCGTTCCCCATAAGGCCGCCCGCCCAAGCGCTGCTCGCCCTCTCTCTCCTCCGGCCGCCCTCTCCTTCTGGCCTCTGTCGCCCTACTCCGGCCGTCCTCTCCCTCCGACCTTCGAAGGTCGCCCCGCTCCCCCTTCACCAATCGTTTTTCTCCCTCTGTCGTGCGCGGCGGCGGCGCATCTACCAGGGAGGTCGCGAGAGGGGTGAGTTTGTTCATTCCTTCTCTGTCTCACGGCCATATCATTGATCTTGCTTGCTCTAGCGCTAATTCTGATTTGGAAAAGTAGATCCTGATCAAACTTGCTATGGAATTGTTTGATGCTGCTTGAGGAGGTAATAAATCTTTCTAGATGCCCAAAGATTCAGGTCACCTTTCTAGGTATTTCAATTTCAGGCTTGCATTATTTGTAGAGGCCCAAAGATTCAGTTCACCTTTCTTGGTATTTCAATTTCAGGCTTGCATTGTTTCTAGAGGCCCAACAAAGATTCAGTTCACCTTTCTAGGTATTTGAGTTTCAGGCTTGCATTATTTCTAGAGGCCCAAAGATTCAGTTCACCTTTCTAGGTATTTCATTTTCAGGCTTACATTATTTCTAGAGGCCCAAAGATTCAGTTCACCTTTCTAGGTATTTCAGTTTCAGGCTTGCATTATTTCTAGAGGCCCAAAGATTCAGTTCACCTTTCTAGGTATTTAAGTTTCAGGCTTGCATTATTTCTAGAGGCCCAAAGATTCAATTCACCTTTCTAGGTATTTCAGTTTCAGGCTTGCAATATTTCTAGAGGCCCAAAGATTCAGTTCACCTTTCTATGTATTTCAGTTTCAGGCTTGCATTATTTCTAGAGGCCCAAAGATTCAGTTCACCTTTCTAGGTATTTTAGTTACAAGCTTGCATTATTTATAGAGGCCCAAAGATTAAGTTCCCAGTCGGCGGCAAGTGGCCCTGCTACCCATGCCGGTGTCGATCTCAACTCGCAAGGGCCAGCGTCGGAGGGGTTCTCGGGGCTTGGGCTCTACAGAGCCTTCCTCCAGAGCGACGATGGCGAGCTCCTCCCTCGATAGGTGAGGGGCTCCGGGCTCCCTCCCTATTGTGAACAACTTCCGTGACGAGTTAGCTCATTCTTTGTTTCATGAAGTGTTTTTTTATTTTGTGAAGCTTGATTGACGACTTGTATGTTTAAGTGGGATATCTCATTTGTATGGACAAAGTAAAAATTATCATGTTTTGCATGCTTGATTGTATAGATGGTTCGTTTATGTCAATTGTAAGCGGGAGGAGGCCACAGAAGAGCCGGCCACACCAAGAGGGTGCTTGGATCCAATGGACTTATTTTAGTCTGACTAAAAATAGGGTCCAAAGTAGTCAAATGATTGAGATAGAGCATTTATTGTCAATCTAACCCTGCCATCCATACACCTCTTTGGTTTAGAGTTAGTTCAGGATTAGAATCTAACTCTAACCTCTAACTGAGTTAGAGTTCTCCTCGTCTCGGTTCATCGCCATCATACTTTCCCTATTCCTGTGTTTTCAGTATCCTGCGAATCAAAGAGGCCCTTTTTTCGGGAAAAATCAAAGAGGCCCTTAGACTGGTTTAGGTCCGGTCATTTTTTATAAACGTGTTATGTCCAAAATTTAATGAACGTGCTCCGGTTTCCACGAAAATAATCCGTTTTCATGTAGTAATTCATTGATTTATTTATTCTTCTGCTGGGGGTTTGCATGTAATTCGTGAGGTCTGAAATGTAAAGTACCCCGGCATATGCTCCGAGTCGTGCATGCACTACGACCTAGATGCTCTATGTCCCACATGTCGGCGAATGGGAGCACGTGGAAATAGCCTAGGAGTACATATAGGAGGATAAATGCGTGAAAAATATGTACTGTGAAGCGTAGCCGCGGTTCGAAAAGTAGACCTAAAGTGATGACAGCTATAGGTCGCACGCACCCAACTAGTGGTACTAGACATACGACTAATTTTTCCCTAAAAAAAAGAGGCACGAGTGCTCAATACTCCTATTCTATAAACACGAGTCCCATCTGACAACAGCGTCCGAGCTACAGCTAGCCCTCCTCCCTCGTTTCTCTCTTCTACTCTCTAAGAGCATGGTTAATAATATAGCCAGCTGCTGGCTATATGATGTTTCCATGTCACATATAGTCAAGTTTATAGCCAACAAGTACAATTGCTAGATATAAATATGCACATATAGCCAGAATTCGTCGACCTGCATTTATTTACTTGCTGGAATCTTTAGAAAGACTTATATTTGGGAACAGAGGGAGTACTATACTAATAAAACATTAAGGCCACGAGGCGATGCAGTGCTTGTTACAGGAGGCAAGAAGAAGAGATGCATCCATCGACGACGTCCACCTCCTCGACTCAGGGTGCCGAGCCACCGAACGGTGCCTAAGTAGCAGCGGCTTTCGTGGCCAGGTCGACGTGCTTCTGAACAATGGCATCCAAAGATTCCAGCCGCTGGAAGAAGGCCAACGTCTTTCTGTCCTCGCTTGCCTTGTAGTGCCCTATGTAGACAATTTCCTCGTAGACGTGGATGTGCATGTCGACAGTTTCTTGCATGGTGAGGCGCTGCGCGGCGAGCGTGGCCTTGAGGTGCACATTCTTCGTCGCGACCTCCGGCACTTGCAGGGCCACCAGGGCTTGAAAGAGTTCGTCACCATCTAGGCCGATGAGGGTTGCAGGCAATGAGGAGCCTAGGCGCGCGGGCTGGAGCAGTACGGCAAGGTCGTTCGCGCGCTTCTTGACGGCGGTGAACTTGCGGATGGAGTTGACCATCATGTCGTCCATGCGAGAGGCAAAGCTGGCGTCGGCGAGGGCTACGATGCCTGCGATCGCCAGCACCGTCTGGAAACGCTGCATGTGCGGGGCCGCAGGCCGGCGCCTTGGATGATTTGGCACAGCCAACTGCCGCTCGCGTCCATCGCCGCCATAGGTGCTTGTGGCTTCTGGTCACTTGGTCTTGGATTGGAGTGAGCAGTATTGTGCAGAGACTTGGGAGTAGATGGATTGGAGTGGTGGGGTGCCTTTATTATATGAGAGTCCAAACTCTGTTGCATTCACATCGTGCTGGATCTAGTCTGCTTCTCCAATTAATTCCCTCTGCATGTAGTAATTGAGGATGCATCATTGACCGTTCAACGTCTCGAGAACCGCTACCCTCTTCCGCCTTGGCATTCTAGCACCTATGGACCCGTCGACGACGAGGTGCCTATGGTGACTTCGTAAATTTCAAGATGATACTTGGTGCCGTGCGTGTGTGCGTTCATAGGGGTGAGTGTATGCGCGTGTATATGAGCACTTGTGTCTGTACTGTGTCAAAAAAACAACAACGTAAATGCGTGTCAAAAAGAGACTAGTCAGTATACTCAATATTGTGCACCTCGGAGAGGAAAACGATAGAACTAGTACGTATTTATTTACGGTGCAGATTCACTCATTTTGCTCCATATATACTCCGTCTCGGTGTAGTCTAGTCACTTGTTGAAATCTCTAGAAGGGCAAATACTCCTTTCTGGTTTACAGGGCTATACTAGCAAGTAGTTGTACGTACTAATACAATAGTGGGCTCACATAGCAATTTTGTCTCATGCAAGAGCCTGGCTATATGCGTGCTCCAATGTTCGCAACTGCAACGTTCGGTTTGCGCTTGGCTCTTCGCCTCTTCGAGAAGACGAACAATGATGTTACTACTACTGCTTCTATAGTGTCGAATCCACTGCTGCATGTCCGTCCACCGCAAGCGGGATGGATAGCTTGTTGTAGAAGTACTACTAAGCAAAAGCTTGTCCTCATTTGCGAGCAACAGCGCACATGGGCAAGGGAGAAGGCGTGTAGTAAAATCAAGCTTCTCCTCGTTCTACGAGTTGACGCGACACAGCATAGCACTGGCCCCACATGCTTGCCTCTAAACTTGGCTGAAAGACCCGTAGTGTACAATATATTTGCTGCAACCTCTAACATTTACCCACCACAAATTAAAATATATGTGGCTGTATGCATCATTCTAATGCAGAGGCCGGGGAGTGCCCCCTTTTCGAAAAAAAACAAAGTAAAATATATATATTCCTGTCTTGACCAGATGAGCGTGCAAACTACAATCACCAGGGTGACAGGTAGGGCTAGAAGACTATTTTAATTAAAAAAACTTCGAGACGGCCACATAGCATGGAGCCGACCCCAACGATTTTAAGCTTACATGCACGATACACGCTATCTAGACTACTCTACACATGAAACTGCCACGCGAGCGTCCGGGTTGCGCTTGGCTCTTCGCCTCTTCGGGAAGTCGAAAAATGATGGTGTGCTACTCCACTGGAGGAGTACTACAGTACGCTTCTGGCCATCTGACACCGATTGAACTGCTGCATGTCCACCGCGTGCGGGAGGGAGAGCATGTAGCGAAAGCTTCTCCTAGTCTTGCCAGCCACCAACGCTCATGGGCGAGGGAGGGACGCTCTTGTGTTTGCGTGTATGACAGGTGGGTCAGACAGGTGTGTGGCCAACCTGTCATACAGCCAAAGGCAGGTGCAGTTAAGTCCGCGAGGGAGAGGATAATCAAACTTCTCGTTGATGTACGAGTTAACGCGACACATCAAAGCACTGCACTCGATATATTTCAATAATTTAGGGTTACCGATGCATTAATTACAACGCATGCATGCATGCCATGACTCTCCTTTTGATACTTGCATGTGTTGATTTAATGCACCTTGAAGTAGTACTCCCTCCGATTCCTTTTACTTTGCGTATAACTTTTTCTTGTTTTTCTCAGATTAGTCTACGCGTCCACGTTGGTTTCCATCTGTGCCCCCGCTCGATTAGTTCTGCCCCCATTAATCGTGCCAGTTTCCAATTCAGAAAATGGCTACAGGCAAACGCGTGCAGCACCGGATGCGGCTTGACCGCCTGGGGAAGCCAACTCAAGCGAAAAGGAAGGAGGACCAGCCAACCATTGCATGCGCATTTACTTTCAATATTTATGCAGCTTACTCATGCGCAGGGCAAATTTGTCCAGAAAACTCAAACTACTGCCTTCCTTGGTATGCAGGAGGACAGTTATGCGCAGAGTATAAAATATGTGACGGTAAAGCTTTGTAATGCCCCGGCCCAAGCAAGAGATGGTTGTGCACGAGGAGGGCGAGATCATGCCGACGGAAACAGGAACCAACGAGGGAGCTCACTAAGGTCTCGATGGACCTCACCGTGCTCCACTGCCCCTTGTGCCTCCGCCCCTTGACGCCTCCAGTGTATGAGGTTTGAATGCACCTCGTCCATTCGGCTGATTGAGCAAGGTGCAGGTTTCTTGATTGATGTGTTGTTCGATTGATTTCTGCAGTTCAAGGGAGGGCACCTGGCCTGCGCGGACTGCCGTGTCGAGCGCCCCGGGAACCAGCGGCAGTGCCAGAAGTGCGAGCGCGGCGGTGGCTTCGACGTGTGGAACACGATGGTGGACGCCGTCATTTCGTCGCTGAGGGTGGAGTGCCCGCATGAAGGTTGTGGGCTCTACGTCACTTACCACAAGCTTGCCGATCACCAGAGTGTGTGTCCGCTCGCGCCCTGCAAATGCCCCGTGCCTGTCTGCAGCTACGAAGGCCCGCCGCCGGCGCTCTACCACCACATCAGCAATGCGCATCCCATGCCCGTGCACAGGATCCAGTACGGCAAGGTGCTCCAGCTGCAAGTGCCATTGTCAGAGCCACGGCTCTTGCTGTTCGTGGAGGAGGACTGCCGCGCGTTTTTCTTGGTCGGCGGCGTGCTCGACATCGGTGCACCTATCACCGTGTCGGTCGTCTGCATTAGAGCGGGGGCGTCCGCACTGCCGCACTACTGGGCCAAGCTGTGGGCGAACGGCCCGCCGGGGGAGCCCAAAGGCACGACCGACGCCGTCGAGGTGGAAATGGAGGTGACAAGCAGCAAGGATCCCGGCGACATCGACGTGCAGGAGCTAACCTTCTTGACAGTTCCGCCCAAGCTATTGGCCGGGGCTAAGCTTGTGTCCCTCCACATTCAGATTGACAAGCTCACGTCCTAAATGTTTCAACAATGCCTTCTGTTTATCTTAGTAATATGCTAATATAGGGATTACCATGGTCTACTTTAGCTTAAGAAATGGTGGGTTTTGGTGGCGATGCAGCAATTACTTCGACATCAAATCAATAATTTCCAACAGTCGAACGGATATTTTGTGTCTGTTGGATATAAAGTTCCTTTGGGTAAGAAGTACTACTTGTCATCAAAATGGATAAAAGGAGATGTATGTAGGCGTATTTTAGTTCTAGATACGTCCCTTTTTATCCATTTTGATGACAAGCACTCCCTCCGTTCCACAATACATGCCTTCCATTTGTCAAAATATAGATGTATCTAGACATGTTTTAGTATTTAGGTACATCCATGATAGAGCCAATCGGATGGTTGAGAACACTACAATTCGTAGCTACAGATGCATGTGTGACTCCCAGATGCAGAGGTCGGGGGTCATCATCCTCCTTTTCGAGAAAAAACAGACGCGTGTGTGAGAGGACGAGTGCGTGCGTGCACCTCTTCTCTTCATGTATAATGTACTACTAAACTTAGAGTACAAGTTTTTGTGGGTGGCACGATGGTGCGTGCGAGAAGTCCTGAGAGATAGGTTTAATGCGTCTAAAAAAAGGACTAGCCTAGAGCTCGCCACGCGGGTATTTATACATTTTGAGATTGCGTCTTGTCACATTCCAAATTACTCCACGCTATATTGCAGACCTGTTCACACCGATCACAACCTAAACGGTTTCCCACTTAGGAGCGTATTACTACCACGCTATATTGAATTCCAAACCTGTTCACACCGATCACAACCTAAACGGTTTCCCACTTAGGAGCGTATTAGTACTCGGTTATAAATACTAGTATGCCAAGATGACTGCACATTCCTCCTCAACTCCTCATCCACAAAAACAAACAAGTCATTCAGCATCCTTCCCTTGCGTCTGCCATGGCCAGCGTGAGTTCTGGGTCGAGAGATTGCCAGCAGGGAGAGGCGAGCATGGAAGCGGAAGCACGAGAGATGTCCCGCCTCGCTGCGAGAGTAGCCGACATGTCCCGCCATGCAGAAGTAGCAGCACAGAAGTCCCACCGCACCGCTGAAGCAGCACGGAGGTCCCGCCGCACCGTCGATGCAATAGATTGGTCCGGCCGCGCTGCAGATGTAGCAGAGATGTCCCGCCGCGCCGCGGTGGCCTGGGAAAATTTCTCGCGGGCAGGCAACGACTGTTACAGGCGCATGCATGCGATCGTCCATAGCCAGATGGATCAGATCTCCGGCTTGGCGAGGTTGCAGGACGACGTGAAAGCCTCATTTGAACAGGCTACAGGCGTCATCCGACAACTAAGGGAGGGCAATGAGAGGCTCCGAGCCGAGCGCGACCTGCTGAGGGAGAAGATCGTCCGAAGTGCAAATCAGCAGGAGGTGACTAGTGCCTTGTTGAAGAGGACCGGCGTCATCGTCAAGAAACTTATGGACGAGAATGACATGCTCCACAACGAGCGCCAAAGGCTGGTGGAGGAATCCGTGGATGTTCTCAAGCAGCATCTTGAGGACACGAAAGAGCTCATTGCCGCTCGCCGCGGAGACTAGTTCCCACGGCCTGCAGCAACGCATCAAGAAAGTAGAGATCAGCGAGCCAGATCCTTGTCTTCCTTCTTCTTTTGCCCTTGTGTATTTCGGGCGTAGCCGCATGTGGCTTTTTAAATTATCTTTCTAATTATGTAAGACAATTAATTGTCCTTATCTTTTCGTGGATGATCAATGTTGCAAGGCTGGAATGAAGAAAACTCTTGATGTGGCGACCCTGGTGTTGCTGTTCTTCTAGTTGCTGCTGGGCTTCCTTCAGTTTCCTGGTTTATTTTGATGTAATAATCGGTTTAGGATGTGGATTGTGTCGTCGGTTGTGAAATGTTGGGTTCTAGCGCGAACGTTTGTCCTTTGTTGGCCTCTTGGGATGTTGCGATTTCAATCTGGTACTCCCTCCGTCTCATAATGTAAGACATTTTTTGACACTATACTAGTGTCAAAAAGCGTCTTATATTATGGGACGGAGGGAGTAGATTTTAGTCCTTCGTGTTAGGCTGGAGTTGTGCTGAACTTCTTGTGAATTGTGGTGGTTTTTCAGTAAGGAAAATCGGAAGGGGGCAAGCCCTTCTTTGATCAAAAAAAATCGTCCTTATATATTCATTAGTCTTGCTATAAGTCGCAGTAGATGCTATATAGGTCCGTCGGATCTTACATCAAGATCCGTGCTGTCAAATTTTCTTTTTTCTCTCTTAAATCTCAGTCTAGTGAGACATAGCCACGACATTAAACAGAGGCTCCGGCGCCATTGATGGAGACCTTGGGAGAGAGGTGGACGGCATATGGAGGTCAAAGGGCTCTCCTCCCGATAAGCATGCACAGGGGTCTGATCGCACGCCTCTCGTACTCAAATAGCTACCCTGCACGGCTCCTCCTAGCTAATAAAAAACGGGGACGCGTGGCGGCACGTAAATGGTACTAGTAAGTACAACGCCCACGGTTTCAATAATAGTTGTGTTTCCGATTGTAATGTGACAGCACTTGTTCCAAAATGACTTTGTTGATTGTTAATGTGTGCGCCTTCGCAAATCGGACTTCAAATTTACCACAACATGTTGGTGCCATGTCATGGCACCAAGCCAAGTTTCATTATTTTCATGCGTGTTTTGGATTTACAGGAATTAAAAAACTAAGTTTCTCAATGTTTCCAACCCAGCCACGACGCCCAGAATTTTCAATTTCATTCCCATTTCTTGCATGGAACCTAGAAATTTACCCGAGGATACACATGTGATTTTTCAACCAACTTTGGTGCACTGGAACATGTGCTTGTATTTCAAATTTGAATTATGCACACAAAGGTGACACGTTCCCTCCCAGAACCATGAGCCTTCTTGAGAGAAGCTCCGATTTGCAAGAAGCTTATACCAAAATTTGTTCCTATTCGGCCAATTTTTTTACCACGGCATGGTACTACCATGACATGACACCATGCCAAGTTTCATGATCTTAAAACCAAGTTTCTCAATGTTCTTGACCGAGCCACGATGCCCAGATGTTTGAATCTTATTCTCATTTTTTGCATGGGAGTAGAAATTCACCCGAGATCACAAATGTGATTTTCAACCAACTTTGGTGCACAGGAGCACGTGCTTGTAGTTAAAATTTGAATTATGCACATTAAATGACCAAAAACTCAATTAATGTGTGAATAAGGCCAAACGAAGCCGGAATAATTCCAAAATTTAACAGGGCACTCATGTAGTTCTATGTTGCCTTTGTAAATAAACTCAAGGGGGACAATGTATATCGTTTCGCACTCAAAGGTGACACGTTCCCTCTCAGAACCACGAGCCTTCTTGAGAGAAGCTTCGGTTTGCAAGAAGCTTATACCAAAATCTGTTCCTATTCGGCCATTTTTTACCACAACATGCATGGTAGTACCATGACATGACATCCATGCCAAGTTTCATGATTTTCAGATGTGTTTTGGATTTACAAGAATTTTAAAACCAAGTTTCTCAATGTTCTCGGTCGAGCCATGATGCCCAGATGTTTTAATTTTATTCTCATTTCTTGCATGGGACCTAGAAATTCACCCGAGGACACAAATGTGATTTTTCAACCAACTTTGGTGCACGAGAGCATGTGCTTGTAGTTCAAATTTGACTTATGCACATTAAATGACCAGAAACTCAATTAATGTATAAAAAACGACAAACAAACCCAGAATAATTCCAAAATTTAACATGGCACTAATGTAGTTCTATATTGCCTTTGTTAAGAAACTCAAGGGCGGGGGGGGGGGTGGCACGTTCCCTCTTAGAACCACGAGCTTCCAAATCAGCCCAATTTTTTACCACAACATGTTAGTGCCATGGCATGACACCATGCCAAGTTTCATTACATGAATTTAAAATCTAAGTCACTCAATGTTCTCGGCAGAGTCATGACGCCCAGATGTTTGAATTTCATTCTCATTTCTTCCATGGGACCTAGAAATTCAACCAAGGACACACATGCGATTTTTCAACCCACTTTGGTGCACCGGAGCATGTGCATGCAATTCATATTTAGATTATGCACATTAAAAGTCCAGAAACTTAATTAATGTATAAAAAGGCCAAATGAACCCGAAATAATTCCAAATTTTAACAGGACACTCATATAGTTCTATGTTGCAAATGTAAATAAAATCAGGGGGAGGCAGCGTATATCGTTTCGCACACAAAGGTGACACGTTCCCTCTCGGAACCACGAGGCTTGTTGAGAGAATCTCCGGTTTTGTAAGAGGCTTATACCAAAACTTGTCCCAATTCAGCCAACAATTATACGTATGAAAACAGGGTTTAGATTATCCCGAACATCTCGCTACCTAGACCAATAATGTACTATGATTTGAATTCAACATAAAATGGATACACATATTTGAATTGGAGAGCGTATGGTACATGTAGTTCATAGTGAAATATGATTACTGCTATATGCATGTCTTTTTGTTATCAAGATAATATTTAAATTATTGTATAACTTGACAACAATCATATTCAAATAAGGAAAATTGATTCAAATTTAGTCCATATGGTAGACGACAATATATATATTCACATGGTGGAGTAAAATGTTCATATATGATGGAAGATCAAAATGTATGACTACATGAATTATAAACCGCAAGGTCACCTAATGATATATTCGAATTCAACATAACATGGATTCAAAAATTGAAATTCGAGATCATGGCATCTGTAATCATATAAAAAGGGACATTACTCTTTCTTTGGTGGGAATTGATTTGCTTTTTGTTGTTGTTGAGGGAAGTGCGAATCGATTTGGTACTGTGCAGGGTAATCATGTTCTCCCGATTTTTTTACATTTTTCTTGTAGTTTTTTCAATGGCATCTATAGCAATATAGTAAAAGGGGACATGACTCTCTTGTGTCTTGTATGATTTTTTTACACGTTAAGTTTGTTCTGCCAACAAGGAATCCACACCTTGTTATCCCGAAATTTTCAAGCTCGAGTATCTTTTGTCTCACCTGCTTTGAAACTCCCGCTTCTTCAACCCCCGCCACGCCTTGTTATCCCGAAATTTGGACGCGCGCGAGAACTCCCTCCTCATCCGAAATCGCTCCCGCAGCCCAGACACGCGAAATCCCCCTTCTACCCCTCAGCCAGAAATGAAGCTCCATGTCGCGGCGTCAAAACCGGTGGGGGTACGCTGGTAACTTACCCTACATTTCCGACAAGCGCGTCCCTAAGCTTGGCTCCCCCCTCCCCCTTCGCACCCCCTCCCCCCCCATTTGTACACAGAGGCCGCCAAAACCCGCGAAACCCCACGCTCCTCCGTCGTCATCCTGACCGCCGCCCAACTGGAGACTCTTCCCTGACTAGTCGTCCACCGCAACAGCTCGCCGTCCCTCATCCACCGCACTGGATGAGGATCCATTGTCGATCTCGTCGTCCCGCCGGATCAGCCGCCCCGTCCTCCACCTCCAAGGAGCTGCCCCGATGTTCGCCTCGTCTATCGCGCCACCTAAATCCCCACAGCGCCGTCTTAACCTGCCCCACCGGAACCGCAGCACCCTCACCAATTCCTCCGATGAAGCCGAGGCCAACTCGGCGCCACCAAGGAGGTTCTGCACTCACCGCTGCATTTTATCTTTTATTCGATCTCACGGGGCTGCCGGTGCTCGATACCGAGCAGACATGGCGTCTTCATCGACAGCGCCGTCGCCGGCCACATCATCCACGGCGTCTCTCCCCCATGTCGTTGCTTCCTCGGCGGAGACTTCCACAACGGCACTAGTTCAGCTGCTCCGGCTCTCGCTCGCACTGCGGCTCTATTCTTGCTGTCGGTCGCGCTGCTGCACTGCTCCTGCTTTCGTTCGTGCTGCTACTCTGCTCTTGCTCTCGCTTGCGCTGCTGCTACTGTTGCACGACCTCCGGCAGGTACAGGAGTTGCTGCTTTAGCACTCGCTCGCGGTGCTACTGCACGACTTGCTCTCTACTAGTGTGTTCCCTGCTCAAGCGTCTGCTGATTTAGATCACTGCTTCTCTGCTACTAGTGCTCGAACGCCCTAAACATCTATTGCAATGCTCTGTTACTAGTTCAATCAGTTTCGACAGTAAAATTCAGTTTCAACTGTGAAGTTCATTTTCTTCAGTTAAGTTCGGAGTGAATAGTACTTACAGCATCTGTCGGAGCGGCCGTGGCGCGGCTGATGCATTTTACATATAGCACTTTTTGGTGATGTATTTTACATCATCTATTGCAGATGATATTAGGGTCCCACTTTAGATTAAAGTTGTCTGTCTTGTCATGCTTCAGCCTCGTCGACGTACACCTTAGCAGAGCTGCTCCAACGACAGAATCGTCCATCACAGCGGAGCAGTACCCTCGATGCCATTTCCAGAGGCCTCGGATCTTCTTCCCCGCCTCCGACAGTCACACCAGCATCATCACCATCCTCCACGTCCAACCCAATGATGCTGAGGTCCACAAGGCTATGCCAAAGAGGTTGTACACTCGGCGCATCACTTTGTTTCTCCATTCCTCTATTCTTCCAATTCATGTGAGCCAAACACCCAGGTTGACTGAAATCCTATGTTTCCAAATGCTCTGTTTTGCACGTGCATTCCTGCATTTCCAGATTGTATTCCAGAGGAAGATAACTGTTCAGATGGAGATTCAGAAGGAGCCGACCATGCCTGTTTACCACCTGAGGTGTTTGCTCTAACCTGGCATGCTGATGTTGGTCATATCATGCATATGGTGCCTTGCATTGCTTACATTATACATCTTATATGTCATCAGCTTAGTTTAGATTTGCTTTGTGTGAATGCCACCTATTTGGTTTCTATATCATACTCCCACCATTCCTAAATATTTTTCTTTTTAGAGATTTCAACAAGTGACTACATACGGAACAAAATGAGTGAATCTACACTCTAAAATATGTCTATATACATCTGTATGTGGTAGTCCATTTGAAATCTCTAAAAAGACAAATATTTAGGAATGGAGGGAGTATATGGGAATTATGCAATGCCATCTTCTTTAGCCAGTCATCATATACATGAATCATGCAATGCCATCCTGTTTAGCCAGTCATCGTATATGTGAATTGTATTGTGGCATATTTTTTTCCATAATGTGTTCCATTTGTCAGCAGTGTTTATACATTCATCTACTCTTCCTATGCATCAGCCATTTGAGTCAGTCATGGGAAAATCTGGAGTGAAAACAAGGTCTTCTGAGCAGTTAGTGCTACCTGTCGATGCAGATTTCTTGCTAGTTACAGATAGCTCCTCAGAGGAGGATTCAGAGAGAGATGACCAGTCATATCCCCCCCCCCCGAGGTGCATGCTCTAACTTGGCTGGGTTATATTGCTCATATCATGCATATGGTGTCTTGCATTGCCATGCCATCTGCTTAGATTAGACATGCTTTGTGTGAATGCCTCCTATTTGCTTTCTATATCAGATATGTGAATTATGCAATGCCATGTTTTCCAGCCAATTATCATATATGTGAATTATGCACCACCATGGAGCCAGGCATCATATATGTGAATTATCTCATGCCATCTTTTTTTTTCATTACGTATTCCATTTGTCGACAATCTGTGTATATTGAACTACTCTTCATGTGTATCAGCCATTTGAGCCGGTTATGGAAAAATCTGGAGTGAAAACAAGGTCTTCAGAGCAGGAAATGGTACCTGTTGAAGCATATATCTCGATGGTTACAGGGAGCTCCTTAGAGGAGGATTCAGAGATAGATGACCAGTCCTATATCCCACCTGAGGTGTATGCTCTAAGTTGCAATGTTTATATTTCTCATATGATGCATATGGTGTCTTGCATTGCTTAGTTTAGATATCATATGCACAATATTGAATTCTCTCTGCTTAGTTTAGAGATCATACATGCGAGTGCCAGCTGCTTAGTATATGAATCAATTATGTTAATTATATCATGCCATTCTGTATACTTAGACAACATGTATGTGAATTATTTCATCCCAACCTATTTTAGAAAGACATCATATAGTTTTGTCATGTCATCTTGTTTAGGTACTCATCATATGTTGAATTATGCCATTATATCATGTTAAGTTATCCATCATATATCTGAAACTGTGTCATGCTATCATGTTTAGTTAGGCATCATATATGTGAAATTGTGTCATGCTGTCCTGTTTGGTTAGACAACATATATGTGAATTACCACATCTGTCTATCATACAAATGTCTGTACGTTCAATTTCGTTTCTTGTTTATCAGCCATTTGAATTGGAGGGGTGATGGCAGTATCTAAGGGAGCAAAAACCCGTTCTTCACAAAAGACAGTGCTACCCGTCGATGCAGATAGAACCATGGTTGTACTGGCCCACAAACTAGCCCCACCACAGATAATCGAGACTCTTCCAGATTGCACACTTACACCGTTGGGCAGAGAACCAGCTACAACCCATCTAATCGCAACCCCAGCGGATAGTAACCCACTTATAGTTGACAAATCACCATGTCCACCACAGAGTACCCCCACACGAGCTGTTTGTAAAGCTACTGCAGTGCCCAAAGCACGAAGACCACCACATCTAACCCAAACTCCATGTTTAAAGCAAAAGAGCAACTATTCTCAGGTCAGATTCCATAGCTATGGTCCATACTCCTTTGCTGTTGCATCACTGTATTTACTCATACCAACTACTTTCGAATTTGAAGGATCCAATTGAAACTCCAATGGCGCAACAGGTATGTTTTAAACCTATTTCTTTAACTGGATTGCTGTTCTAACTTCTTGCTCTATGTTGATTTCAGTTTAAGTTGTATAAACAGTTATGTTCTCACCTGATGCACATTACAAGTGCTGCCAATGTTGTTTTGTTTCTCACACTTATATTTTGTCTATGCTGCTGTGTCTTAAAAATATATGAGTTGAAGTGTGTCTCTATCTTGATTAGGGAACATAAACTAGAATGATATGGACAATACAGTGACCATAGTACATAAATATATGTTTGTTTCATGTTGTTATCCTGTCCACCTTACTACTGAACCGGTTTACCAAAATGAGTTTGGTATACTACAAGCTAAACCTGTGATGTGTCTGCTTGTTTCTCTTGTAGTATGCAAACAGAATATTGGAGAAGAGCACCCCACTATGCAATGGTAGAGAAAGTAATGCAGATAAGGTTCAAGATAGTGAGACAACCCTGTTGGTCTCCAAGAAAGGTGATAAAAACGATCTAGTAGATAGTGAGAAAACCCCACGGTCCTGCGTTGATGTAGTGTTCGAGTTACTGGCCAGTACCGCTGGCACAAGCTCTTTGAACTCGCTGCCTGAATCACTTCGGCTTCTTCAGTCTCAGCTACAAGCTGAAAGGCATCAGTCATCTGTGCTGCGGCAAGAAGCCGAAAGACTGAGGAAGTCCCTGCAGAATTCAGATGCGTACTTTCTTGTGCAACAGCAAGCGCTGGAGGATTTAAGCGCCAAACAAGAGAAAGTTAATAAGCTTGCTAAGCATCTTGCCTGCATTATGGGTACCCAGGATATTGTTTCTTGAACTCTTCTGAAGTGGTTTCAATTCTGGACTTGTTTTGCTGCGGCGTTTATATACTGCTGTGTTCCCTATATTTGCACTGGTGGTGAACTTTGATGCCCAGTGGATGTAATATGTGTAATAGCCGTGATAGCCTAGCATAAGTTGCTTGCTTATTTATTTCCTTGTTGTCTTGTTTACTTGTTTGCTTGTAGTCAGTGCAGTTCTTTTTCCGCGGTTTGCTAGTGGCTGCAATAACCTATTTTTTAAAACTAGGCCACAATAACCATGGGCTAATATTTACTGTAGTGACACTGGGCCTCCTACGGGCCGTAGAAACAGTGGGCCTTCTACGGGCCGTAGAAACAGTAGGCCTTCTACGGGCCGTAGAAACATTGGGCCTTCTAGGGGCCACAGAAACAATGGGCCTTCTATGGGCCCTATCATCAATGGGCCTTATACGGGTCGTATGATCGATTGGCCAAACATGGGCCAATAACAGGCCGCATTATGGCCGTGAACGGGCTAGAGTTGGAATCGTCCGTTCATGGGCCGACCATAACGGGCCATCGTTAATAGGCTGTATTTGATGACGCTATGAAAACGGTCCAATGTATTAACGGACCACAAACGGGCCGACTGTAACCATGGGCTGAATTTGGCCCACAAGTAGAAAATTACAATAACGGTCCGTAAGTAAATGAATGCTCGAAATGAGCCCAAGAATAAATGGGCTCTGAGAAGGCCGAAAGATAACATGGGCTGGAAACGGCCCAACTGAATAACGGGCCATTAATGGGTATAAAGTGATACACTATTCATTACGGGCCAGTTTTACCACGGGCCGTTAATGGGTCTAAAGTGATACACTGTTCATTGCGGGCCAGTTTCACCACGGGCCGTTAATAGGCCAAGAGTTACATAGGGCCTCATATGGGCCGAAAGACGTCATGGGCCATACATGGGCCAGAAGTGAAAACAGGCTGGAATCATATTGGATAGCCCAGATGACGCTACTGGGCCTAATTCGGGTAGGGCGTAACGGGCCTTGGGTTAGCGGGCTATAAATGGGCTATATGCGAACAGACCGTTAACAGGCTTTCCATGAGCCGGCCCGTCACCTTTTGACCAAGTCAAACGGACCGGCCTTTTCACAGGAATGGGCCTCTGTTGGGCCGGGCCACGTGTCGACGTATCATAGGTGCCTTCTGTCCAATGAGTGGATGACATCTGTCCCAACAATGAGCCGACACGTGCTTCCTCCAGCCAATGACTATTTTACACGTGGAAAATCCCCATTGGTCGGGGCTGTTAACGGGTTATCGGATCCAAAACCCGACCCGATAGCTTAACGGTGTTCCGTTATGGTGGATGCCACGTGTCGGTCACCCTTGACGAAAGCACTTCTGTGACGCACGATTTATCATCATGGAAGTGGACACTTCCGTGATGATAATTTTGGTAATGTCATGGAACACTTCTACGACAGCACAGGTATGACTATCCTGATTCTGTCATAAATTTGTCATGGATGTACATGCATGACAAAAAACGCGACCTACTGTGACAAACACGTATCATCACGGAAGTGTATTTTTTTTGTAGTGTATATTGATCTGTATGTGGTCGCTACTCACTCTGACGGATGCCAGGGAGCGTATAGTTACTGGGTCTATCCGTTAAGAGACGATAGCGCGGGCTATTTTCAACCGGTCTGGATGGCGGTCATGTTATAGGATAGGTGTTTAGTTTCCTATCTATCTTTATTCCGCCGGTTGTGGCCATCCCATTTTCATATTTTTAGCTTTTTATGAGCCCTTTTGCTTTTTGAGACTTGGAGACTTTGTTGAACTATTTGCTTATTAATAAAATGGGCGCATACATCTTTCTGATGCAGAGGCCGGTGGATAACCTCCTTTTCAAAGAAAAAAATGTGGACCAACCGTTCGTGTGTGAGGGAGGCGAACATAATATTTACCTCAGTTTTATTGGTTGGCTAACCATGCCTTATTTTGTTAGCTGGGTGTATGGTAAGATGCAGATTTCAGACGATTGCTCGGACTGGATCGACACATCAACAATTGTCGAAATGTAACACTTGGTTTTGCACGTTCACATGATCGATAAAAAATTAAATTATAAAGGTGTTGCCTTTTCTACCCCTACATCCTCATCATCATCTTTGTTGTATAATCTCGAAACCACCTTACTCCTCTCGAAATCACCACCCTAATCATTGCTTGACTTCCTTCCCCATTAACGTCGACTATATCGCGATGACGGTCTTTGGTGTAGTGCGTTCGACGAAAGTGCATCCTAAAGATGGCGGTGATTTCGTTTGGAAGTAACACCTAGAAGCCCAGACCACCGCCTTCTTAGCATCCTAGAAGGCAATAGGCGACAACAACCAGCGTGTCATCATGACCGTCGGATGCGACGTGACCACATCGTTCAAGATCCAACGGTTAGAAGGAGATTCTAACATGATCAGTGCCACCTTACATGGCCCTCGGTTCACAATTGGAGAGGCTTTTCTGCATGTGACTCGTCCAACCTGTGCAGGAACGCAGATGTTGGTGTGCAATTCGCGGCTGACTTCAGCTGATGGATCCACTCATTCATTTGCGTCTCAATGACAAAAGAGCGGGCGATGATCACTCTCGACGATATTGTGAAGAAGATCGTCGAAGAGGCGAAACATTGACGGTTGCAGTTTCATGGAGGGTACGACTTTAGCTTCAACATGAAAGTGGAATGTTGCCATGTCTTCAGCCTGTCGATGCTACGTCAATCATGCAATGGGAAGCTTCTTGATGAGGCGGCCGTCCAGACTTGCTCCATTGTCATGGAAGCAATGTTGGGGATATCACTTACCGGAAACTTACCGGCTGACCCATGATAAGGGGTAAATCAACCAGTCTATCAGCATATCGGCTAATTTATTGCCATATCGGCTGATTTATTGGTCGATTTATCTTATCAGTCAGACAGCGATAAATCAACCGATTTATCGGAAAATTAGAAGATATCTTGAACAGTGCTTGGAAGACATGTGGGCAAACACCGCCCGCCTGGAATGCAGATATTATTTCTATGGAAAGTTTGTTTTTGATTGGTTTCAAACCGATGCTGCGACATACGCATATGTGTGAGACCAAGCAAGCACTTGTGTAGTGACTGTCGATGGCTTTCATCTGTTGATGCAAATATGTTACATTTAAATCATACTGGTGCGCATGTTTGATGTGTAGTACAATGTGTTTGTGTTTAATATATGGAGCGCGGGGCATATGCATGCATATGCATGTTGCCTTTTTTTGTATGTTGTCGTTTATTTTAGCCGTCCGATTTATATCCAAGGGCTCCTATGCATCTTCTACATCAAGCCGTTTCCTACAACAATCTTACTAAATCTCAAGTTTCAGTGATGCTATATTCGTGAAATCTTACATTGAGATCCATGTAAAATTTTCTTTTCAGTGCATGCTATGTCACTTGACTGAGACTTTATTAAATCTCAGTTGAGTGGCACCTAGCCACACTCAAAATCGACATACATCTGTAAAATTTTCGAGCAACTTACATATAGCCCACACCCCGCAACAAAAAAACCCTTACCAATAGCCCACGCGGAGGTGTTTTGCGTCGTTGAAGTCTCCGTTGAGGGAGACTGTTATATATTGTGTCATTGATGCCCGGTCCCTGACACGCGACTAACGAGCCGCGTACGGCCTTGAGCGCGGCGCTCAACACAGAGCGCACCGAATGCCGGCCGGTACAACGGATGAACTCCCAAACTACTGTAAAAAGATAGATATACGCTACAAACGAAACCGGCGGGCAGCGTGCGCGCGCACCGGGACGAGCAACACGTCGTCAACGACGGGCCCGCACAGGGTGGCATCGGACTTCATGAGGTGGTTGGAGCTCTGGAACACCACGCGCGTCTCGTTGCCGACCGCCGTGAACTCGAGCGCCGCCGGCGTGGACCCGCCCGTGCCGAGGGACTCGTACGGCACCCTCAGGGTCCCCCGCCCCGCGTACGCCTCCACCACCAGGGACCCGCTGCAGCCGTTGGCGGCGTCCCCCACGGCGAAGGACAGCCTGTACGTCCGCCCCGGCACGGTGCGCACCTCCTGCACCAGCGCGCTCTCCCGGCCGGCCACCAGCTCCACGGCGCGCGCGCCCCGCGGCACCGCGTGGTGCGGCGCGTCCACGTACTTGACCACCTTGGTGTCCGACATGACCATCCAGCCCGACAGCGGCGAGTGCACGTCCTCCGTGATCGGCGGCAGCAGCACGCCCCACAGGGTGCCGGGGAAGATGTACGGCCCCTGCTCGAAGTCCCCGTTCCTCAGCATGTTACCTGTCGATCGAGAGCTAGTTAGATTTCCAAACTGATCACTGTGATTTTCGGAATGAGTTGAATTCATGCATGATCTTGACATGCTAGGAACTATGGCACGACGAACCCTTGGTGTGGTGGGGAGCGTAGAGGGTCTTGATGGCGACGGCGATGACGAGGGGGCCGCACGCCGGGTCCTCCTCGACGCCGGTGTTGTGGATGCTCAGCCATCCGGTGCCGTGCCTGGCCTTGAAGGCCCAGGAGTAGGTGTCCCAGCCGGTGCTGGTGTACACGGTCTGGATCGGGAGCACGCCGAACTCCGGGTCGACCGACACGTTAAGCTTCTCGGCCTGAGCGCACGACCGCGCGGCCATGAAGGAGACGGAATAGAACATGTGGCGCGTGACGTTGAGCTGCTGCCGGATGGTGGCGTCGTTGCCCAGCCGCACGGCCGACGCGCCCGCCGGCAGCGCCAGGATCATGTCCTCCTCCTTGTGCCCGGGCTCGATGTACTCCACGAACCCGGAAATCTCCCAGCACGGTATGGCGTGGCGCGCGGTCACCACCGTGCCGTTCATCTCCGACTTGTCCGGCCCCTGCGCGAAGTCCCCGTTGGGCAACAGCCCTGTACGCAACAAGATGGTCAGAAATTGAAATTCGTGGGATAAAGTTTCCGAGTTGTTACCATCGGTGACGGCGGAAATGGTTCGGACGGCCACGGCAACGAGCACAAAGAACGCCAGCGAGCGCGTGCTCCTCGCCATGATCTCCCACTCCCTTCGGTCTCTCGAGCTCTGCTGGGGTGGAGGAGGAAATGGAGGAAAGCGAAGCTGCCGCGGCGGCTTTATAAGCGCCGCTGACCAAGGAGGCGTAGCCGTTGGGCAAGGCCACCGGCCGGGCGCGGCGCCGCGAGGTACGCCGCGGGAGGGCACGAGCCAGAAGGGACAACGGGCATATCTCGGTTTTCCAGTTGGCCGGCCGTGTGTCTTTGCCGCCAGATCGAGCTTCGGGCACCCTGCCTGTCCCTGCGCGTGTTCACGTGGCGCTCCGTTTCGTTCGATGCGTACGAAGGTTCCGCCTCCAGTTTCTGTGTGCGGAGCGTCTCGTGCCTCGGGCGACGTGGCGACGGCCTGCGCCGTGGCTAGTGGCCACCGACGCACAATCTGGATCAGCCAGTGCGCGGCCGGCGCCGCGGCTCCCGCCGGTTGCCCGTTTCGCGTCGCACAATGCTGCCACGATGAAGGTATTGTTCGTCCAATGCTTCGATTCCCTCGGCTGCCGTTCCCACCGACCATTTTTCTTCTTGGCTTTTTGCCTTGTCCAAGATCATTTTCAAATCGGATCATTTTTTTACCAGCTCGCTTCACCGGAAGTCTCCTCATCTCCTATGTACTGTACGTACTATATTAAACTTCAGCATATTTGGAGGTCAAAACCGGCCCACGGTTTGTGTTCTTCTGTATTAATTCGGTTTTTGTTTGATTTGCTGATGGCCTTGTGGTCTAAGGTACATCTAACTATCACTGAGTTCTGTTTGAAAGGCATGCTTTGGTATTCATAATCCTGTAGTGTTTATAAATCTAGCAGCGGAGAGGTCGAAGGTGGTGGTAGGTGGGGAAGACCTAGATCTAGGGCTTTTCGAGAGAGTCTCCCCTTTGGTATACGAAGTGAGGGGTTACATGGAGTGGCCCTGAGGGAGTCCTGAATTAGGGGGTATTCAGACAGCCGGACTATATATTTTGGCCGGACTGTTGGACTATGAAGACAAAAGATTGAAGACTTCGTCCCGTGTCTGGATGGGACTCTCCTTTGCGTGGAAGGCAAGCTTGGTGATTCGGATGTATAGATCTCCTTCTCTGTAACCGACTCTGTGTAACCCTAGCCCCCTCCGGTGTCTATATAAACCGGAGGGTTTAGTCTGTAGGACAAGAATAATCAGAATCATAGGCTAGCTTCTAGGGTTAGCCTCTACGATCTCGTGGTAGATCAACTCTTGTAATACTCATATCATCAAGATCAATCAAGCAGGAAGTAGGGTATTACCTCCATCGAGAGGGCCCGAACCTGGGTAAACATCGTATCCCCAGCCTCCTGTTACCATTAGCCTTAGACGCACAGATCGGGACCCCCTACCCGAGATCCGCCGGTTTTGACACCAACATTGGTGCTTTCATTGAGAGTTCCACTGTGCCGTCACGATAAGGCTTGATGGCTCCTTCAATCATCAACAACGCTACAGTCCAGGGTGAGGTTTTCCTCCCCGGGCAGATCTTCGTATTCGGCGGCTTCGCACTGCGGGCCAACTCGCTTGGCTATCTGGAGCAGATCGACAGCTACGCCCCTGGCCATCAGGTCAGATTCGGAAACTTGAACTACACGGCTGATATTCGTGGATACTTGATCTTCAACGGATTTGAGCCTGTGTCAGGAGCGCCGAACAGTCACGACGTGCATGACTTAGATCTGCCCTCGGACGGTATTCGGACTATCGCACCTGCAGCTGCCCGGCCTTAAATCTGGAGCAGATCGCGCCATCCGAGGACGGGAGGATGGACCCCGCCATGGAGGCCGCACACTCATTGGCGTTGGAGCCGAACATAGGCTCCTCCTCTAAGGAAACCTGTGTCACCGGACCCCCAGACTTGTCTCCGGTCTCAGGTTCCGGACCGCGTACGTCTGTGCCAGTCGAATTTGATTGGGCACCGATCATGGAGTTTACCTCCGCAGATATCTTTCAACACTCACCCTTGGGTGACGTGCTAAATTCATTGAGGTCTCTCTCTTTATCAGGAGACTCTTGGCCGAACTATGTTCGGCTCGAGTGAGAAGCGGACAACGAAGAAATTCGCTGCCCACCCACCACCCACTTAATAGCCATTATCGATGACTTAACCGACACGCTGGACTTCGGCTCTGAAGACATCGACGGTATGGACGTCGATACTGGAGATGATCAGGAACCACCACCCACGGGGCGCTGGACAACCACCTCATCATATGATATATACATGATGGACACACCCAAGGAGAACAACGGCGACAAAAAGGACGCCACATAGGATAATCCCCCCGGGCAGAAACCAAAGCGATGGCGCAGGCGCCGCTCTAAGTCCAGCCATAGTAAAAATAGCGATGATGGCGCAAGAAAAATTGACACCCCGGTCGACTCCAAAGGAAGCGGCAACCCCATGGACCCAGCGATGGAGCAGGATGAGCCAGGGCACACCGAATACAATCCGGAGCAGACGCCCGATCACGACGACCCCGAGGGTAAAACTCATCAACCTACCTTCGGAGAGGAGGACACTCTAGACGACGACACATTCATCCCGGAAAAACACTTGGAACAAGAGAACCTCCACAGAAGGCTTATGGCCACCGCGAGGAGCCTGAAGAATCAGAAGCAAAGGCTTAAGGCCGCGCAGGATATGCTCAACCGCAGATGGAACAAAGTGCTAGACACTGAAGAAAAATATGGCGACGATCGCCACACAAAGAGCTACCCAAAGCACAAGTTGCTGCCCGAATTCGACGACGAGGCCATAGAGCCCATCCCGCCGAAGAATAATACGGCCGATCAGCCAGACCGACCACCTCGTGGCCGCGACAGAGCAGCTACTGACACCGCACAGAAGCCAGCACACGATTTACGTGAGCTCCTGGACAAAAAGGCTGGTGCGACCAGGTCCATCTATGGATCTAGAGGACGTGCTCCGACGCAAGATCATAGCAACCAAAACGATCATATTGATCGAATACCAGTTCGGAATCAACGCCGAACACAACAACCATCCACAGCATGCCACGACACATCCAATTACAGGGGTGCTGCACACCCCCTGTGCTTCACTGATGAAGTGCTGGATCATGAATTTCCACAGGGATTCAAACCCGTAAATATAGAGGCATACCACGGAACGACAGACCCTGGGGTCTAGATTGAGGACTTTATCCTTCATATCCACATGGCTCGCGGAGATGATCTCCGCGCCATTAAATATCTGCCCCTCAAGTTGAAAGGACCAGCTCGACACTGGTTGAAATGCCTCCCCGAAAACTCAATTGGAAGTTGGGAGGAACTTGAGGATGCTTTCGGGGACAATTTTCAAGGGACCTATGTCCGACCTCCAGATGCAGATGATTTAAGTCACATAATACAACAACCCTGAGAGTCAGCCCGTAAGCTTTGGAACAGATTTCTCACTAAGAAGAATCAAATTGTTGATTGTCCGGATGCCGAAGCCTTAGCGGCCTTCAAGCACAGTATCCGAGATGAATGGCTCGCCAGACACCTCGGCCAAGAAAAGCTGAGGACAATGGCGGTTCTAACAAGCCTTATGACCCGCTTTTGCGCGGGTGAGGGCAGCTGGTTGTCCCATAGAGGCACCAGCGACCCAGGCACATCCGAAATTAGGGATGGCAATGGGAAGCCACGACACAATAAAAACAATCGTTGAAACAAGGAAGAGAGTCCAGACAACACGGCGGTCAATGCCGGATTCAGGGGCTCTCGACCCGGTCAACGGAAAAAGCCATTTAAAGGCAGAGGGGATGGACCGTCCAGCCTAAATAAGGTTCTAGACAGATTATGTCAAATTCATGGCACCCCCGAAAAACCTGCAAACCACACCCACAGAGAATGTTGGGTCTTCAGCAGGCCGGCAAGCTAAACGCCGAACACAAAGGAAGGGAGACGCCATGTGAAGACGAGGATGAGCCTCGCCAGCTGAACACTAGGGGACAGAAAAAATTCCCACCAGAAGTCAAAACAGTGAATATGATCTACGCAACTCATATACCGAAGAGAAGGCGCAAACGCGCACTCAGAGACGTATACGCTGTAGAGCCCGTCGCCCCCAAATTCAACCCTTGGTCAGCCTGCCCGATCACTTTTGATCGCAGGGACCATCCGACAAGTATCCGGCACAGAGGATCGGCTGCCTTGGTTCTCGACCCAATAATCGATGGATACCATCTGACACGAGTCCTTATGGATGGCGGCAGTAGTCTTAATCTGATATATCAGGATACTGTCCGCAAGATGGGGATAGACCCATCAAGAATCAGCAAAAGCAACACTACCTTTAAAGGAGTAATACCAGGCGTTGAGGCCCGCCGCACAGGCTCTCTCATACTAGAGGTTATATTCGGTTCTCCCGACAACTTCAAAAGCGAAGAATTAATCTTCGACATCGCTCCATTCCGAAGCGGCTATCACGCGCTACTCGGAATAGCGGCCTTCGCTCGCTTCAATGCAGTGCCACACTATGCTTACCTTAAACTCAAGATGCCCGGCCCACGTGGTGTCATCACAGTTAGAGGAAACACAGAGCGTTCCTTACTAGCAGAAGAATATGTGGTAGCTCTAGCAGCTGAACACTGAGCGGCCTCTCCAACAAGAATACATGATCGGTCGTCAAGACCGTGGACACGGTTAGACGAGTCCGGCGCACCGCCGGTGGTAATAGCACAGATAAACCTGAGCTGGGGTCTATAGATATACCCCCATATGTGGTGCTAGGGGCTACGAACATGTAACAAAGCCCACAGTTTGGCTTGACCCTATTAATATAATAATATATTGCATCTTAACGATTCATTGAGAATAACCAACTACTCGCACGATTACACTAGACTCTCTTACCTGGGTTTTTCCTCTTTACAGATGACTATCGTGCTACACCCTTCCAGGATAAGGCGTAACGGAGACAAAGGCGCAGACGTGCAGCAGGGCCCCGCTCAAAGGTTTCTCTTTAGATTAAGCCCCTGTTAAACCTTCTTTAATGTCTCTTGTTGTTTGATATCCCTCGGGTACTCAATACACCCACGAGGGATACTTGCGTTATTGGCATTTCGCCACGTCAGATTAATGCACGTACCTGGTAATTCAGGGTTCACTATCGAGGGCGTTACTTAGCCCAGTATATGTTACAAAGTCCGAATACCTTCGGGAGTGTTCGGCGTCGCGAGTTTGGCCTTATATGCATCAGCTCCGAATCATGTCTTTGGTCAAATGTTGGGTTTTCTCGGCTCCTGGGGTTGCTAGCTTACGTTCCGTTTTATCGGCTAAGGCGGCCAAAGGAGAACTACTATGATTGTGCCCTGGTTATTCCAGATGAGCACCTCAGTAGAGAAAGCCGAAAACTGACTGTCATGATACAGCGAGAGACTGGTCAACCACTCGATGACTCAGCGGAATCTTCGGGATTCCTCCACATTAACGAAGGACTGGTTTCCCGGTCATGTACGTACGCACACCGAATTCGGATGAATGCAGAAGTACCATGGGCTATATAGTAGCCCCACTATCAAACTCCTATGGCTAAGTGAAAGTGTTAAAGAAATATAGTCCGATTGCCTAGTTCGACGCGTGATCACCTCCTTAATGGACCAAGACATTGGATCAAGTGTGATTACGTGCCTTTTTCGAACACCCCCGCATTGTATGCATGGGGGCTGAAGCCGACGACTGCAAACTTTCAGGTTATATACATACATAAACGGCCGCGCATGAGGCACTACAATACTTTCGGGCAAAAGTATAAATACAGCCTTTATAATCAAATTAACATTATTTTTACAATTGTGATATATGTCACTCGAACATAATACTCTTCAAGCACAGAGCCTCTATTAAACGGGCACCTTCTAGGACTTGCTCAAAGTAGTGCTCGGTCGGGTCATGGCCTCCCGCCAGACCCCGGGCTGCAATACCTGTGGCCTCCATCCCTGTCCAATATGTTTTAACACGGGCAAGAGCCAACCGCGCACCCTCTATGCATGCCGACCTCTTCACAGCGTCAATACGCGACACAACGCCAAGGAATTGTTGCACTAAACCAAAATAATTGTCCGGCCTTGGTCCCTTCGGCCATAGATGATCTACGACAGACCTCATGGCAAGTCCGGACAACCTATGGAGCTCGGCCCATGCGGCCATCCTTTCATTCAACGGCAGCGGACGCGTCGGGGAACTGAACTGCGACCAAAATAACCTTTCTACCTCATGATCTTTCCGATCTTTGAAAAACTCAGTCGCATCAGCAGTACTTTTTGCCAGGTCCACACACGCGTCTGCAACACTCCATAACTGATCCAGAGGAGCATACTTTGGATCTCCGAACTTCATCTGCAACAAAAAGGGCTTCCCAGCCGTGATATCTCTGGCTTGTCGAAGCTCCTCCCGTGCAGCTCTGGTTACAGAGCGCATTTCCTTGGCTGCCCCCAAGGCCTTCTTCAGGTCAGCCGCTTTCGCTTGGCTCTCCTTTTCAAGGAGCTCATATCGGTTGGCGGCATCTCTCAGCTCAACAGCCATCTTGGCTAGTTTATCTTCGCTCCGGCGATGAGCAGCCTGTTTGGCTCTTAACTCTTCGGCCGCCTTTAGGGCAGCCGCATCACTTATCCTGGCTTGTTCCTTGGCTAGGGCAAGTTCCACCCAAAGGGCCTCCACGGCAGCAGCTCCATCTGCAGCCACATCATATTATAGATACTAGCATCATGCTCCTCTTAAATATTAGCTGACAAAAAAAAGATAAGCAGCACATACCCTGTGCCTCGTCAAGCCGCTTGTTCACAAGCACGATGTCGGCATCCGCCACATCAAGCTGTCGCCTTAGTTCGGCAAACTCAGCAGTCCGGTCAACCGTCGGACACTTAGCCGTCTGCACGTAACGCGGCGCGATCATTACTTGGGAGTATGATCCTCCATTTGCCGCCTCGGGCTGGCAACCAGAGTCTCAGGGGCTACTATCTACACAGAGCACACCTAGCGTGTGCGGTACAGCTGAAAGTTTACATATTTCTTTGCGTACCTCAAAGCCTTTGAGCAGGCTTGTAAAAGCTTCATTCAACCCGCTTTTGGCGGATGAAATTCTCTCAAACACCGTACTCATTAAAGCACAGTGCGCCTCGTATATAGTCGCTTTCTCCAGAAGGCCCGTCAGCGTGTCCGGCTGATTGCCGGACGGACCCGGACTCTTCCTACTGTCCTCCTTGGGAGCCGAACACTCCGGGCTTCGGGCGGCCGAAATGTTAACTTCTGGCCTTGACGGGTCAGGAGAGATCCTCCGTGACGACACATCGGGGTCGCCCGCCCCATGGGGCGGGGAGGCAGGTGGAGTTTCACTCTCCATCATCTCCGGAAGAAGATCCCTCGAAGACGAACTCTGTTGAGAAGGGCTACGAGCCGGACTGCAAGAGATAGATCTCGGTTATTATTCTCAGAGATAAAGCAGGACATGTTTTATCACAGTCCTTTTTCACTTACAGCTCGGTGGAGGGCTGGCCCGTTTGCGGGCGTTGTGCGCTCTGGGGCAGGACTCCCTGGCGAGGGTTTCTTCCCTTGTTTTGGCACCTCCGTTTCCAAGTCTTCGGAGGTGGCCCTTTTCTTCCCGCGGGGGGAGGGAATGTTAGATTCACCTCCCCGATTATCCTCCTTCGCGGAGACATTAATTCGCCTGGTTTAGAGGTGCGATGTATGAAGCTCGCTTTCAGCTTCTCTACTCTTCCCTTCATCCTTCCCTGACGGCACTTGATATGATGCGCGTTTAAGCATCCTGGTTAATGCAGGATTCAGCAAGCCTTCGGGGAGAGGGGTCGGACACCTGATCCTCTCCACCTTATTTAGCCAATCCTGGCCGCGGATAGTTTTCAGAATAATTTTATAATGTACATGAACAGCGTGTTCGGTTGCAGAGTTACTTACTTGGGTATCTGGACGATTGCAGTTCAAGCCCGCATCCTTGGTGGTGTCCGGACACTTTATTCGCGATCCGAAGAATAGCTGATATATCCCTTCGAGCGTCATGTTGAAGAAGTGCTGAATAGTTCATGGTCCTTCTGGGTTGAACTCCCACATCCGGAGAGGTCGACGTTTGCACGGCAGGACCCGACGGACTAGCATTACCTGAATTATTTTGATGAGGCTGACATCCCTCTCAAGAAGATCCCAAATGCGGATCTGCAATGTCGGTACATAATTTGCAGGGCCCCAGTCCAATCCCTCGTTGACCCATGACGCCAGTTGAGGCGGAGGGCCCGAGCAGAAGGCAGGGGCGGCCGCCCACTTTGTGCCTCGGGGAGCTATGATATAGAACCACCTCCGTTGCCATAAATCAGACACCTCCGGGAAGGAACCTTCTGGCCATGGGGCATCGGTGCTTTTGCTTATTATAGCACCTCCGCACTCCGCGTGTCGCCCATCGTTCACCTTCGGCTTTACATTGAAGGTCTTGAGCCATAGACCGAAGTGTGGGGTGATGTGGAGGAAGGCTTCACACACGACTATAAACGACGAGATGTGAAGGATGGAATCCGGAGCTAGACCATGAAAGTCTAGACCGTAATAAAACATGAGCCCCCTCACAAAGGGATCAAGACTAACACCTAAGCCTCGGAGGAAGTGGGAAACAAATACCACGCTCTCGTTGGTTTCGGGAGTGGGGATGACCTGCCCTTGGGCAGGGAGCCTGTGCTGGATTTCGGCGGTCGGATACCTGGCCTCCCTGAGCTTCTCGATGTCCTCCTCTGTGACAGAGGAGGCCATCCACCGACCTTGAAGGTTGGGTCCGGACATGATTGAAGGTCCGAAGTGCTTAAGCCTAAGCTTTGGGTGTTGGAACTCGAGGTGCGGGAAGGAGCAAGCGTGGTAAGAAAGGGACGGGCCTCGGTCCCTCTATAAAGGGGGTGAATATCAAGCGTCCTCAGCGTGACCATTTGGGACTTGCCTAAAATTGAGGAGTCATACCAACAGGCGTAGTTGGGTTACCCACGCCCGTATTGATGAGAATCCCGCGATAAGGGGAACACGATTTCTACTTCGACAAGACGTGCCAATAAAACCGCCTCGCAACACGCGTAGTGGCAGGCTGGGAAAACGGTTCGTAGTGACCGGGCCACGGCGTGATGTCACGCTAGGAAAAGCTATCAGCAGATTGGATTTGTGGAATATTATGCTGTCTACGGTGGTGTGTGGAATTTATTTTGCAGAGCCCAACACGATTCATGTGTTCGAAGTTTATCTTGGAGTATTCAGAGATGGAACCCGCCTTGCAATGCCGAAGACAATCTGCGCGCCGGACTCATCATCATTGAAACCTGGTTCAGGGGATACTGAGGGAGTCCTGGATTAGGGGGTATTCAGATAGCCGGACTATATACTTTGTCCGGACTGTTGGACTATGAAGACACAAGATTGAAGACTTTGTCCTGTGTCCGAATGAGACTCTCCTTTGCGTGGAAGGCAAGCTTGGCGATTCGGATGTATAGATCTCATTATCTGTAATCGACTCTGTGTAACCCTAGCCCCCTCCGCGTCTATATAAACCGGAGGGTTTAGTCTGTAGGACAAGAATAATCAGAATCATAGGCTAGCTTCTAGGGTTAGCCTCTAAGATCTCGTGGTAGATCAACTCTTGTAATACTCATATCATCAAGAACAATCAAGCAGGAAGTAGGTTATTACCTCCATCGAGAGGGCCCGAACCTGGGTAAACATCATGTCCCCAGCCTCCTGTTACCATTAGCCTTAGACGCACAATTCGGGACCCCCTACCCGAGATCCACCGGTTTTGACACCAACAGGCCCATCATAGATGGGCCGACCTACTTGTCTTAGCAGCTGACCTCCACTCCGCGCCCCAACTCCAACTCCTGGGCTTGGCTTGGTCTTCAGGATAGATCTCGGTTTCCCCTGGCGGGGG